>NC_091458.1:36710149-37010149 GCF_027789765.1 Dendropsophus ebraccatus | reverse complement strand
CTCTCTTATGCATTGGAGTGAAGGAATCTGCCCTTGTCAACAAAGTATTCACGTGTATCAATGTGCTGGTCCTGGCTTTTGTCATCGTATCTGGATTTGTGAAAGGATCCATTAAGAACTGGCAGCTCTCGGAGAATGACTTCAATATAACCAACATGACGGCTTCAGACAAGTAAGTTTTAGTTTAGTTTCAGCTGTTCCCCTCGAGATATCCAATGGGCGCCTTGTATGTCGTACGTGTAGCAGCTTTTCACTTAGTGAAAGGAGAAACCATACATTATGATGCGGTCGGTATCATGTGTCACATGAGTGTGAGGTTATAGATGTTTGTGTAAGCTCCTTTCACTAATCCCTTAGTGCTGACATTTCCCCATGTGCCAAAGTCAATCGGTTAAGGTATAGTCATAACTATAGAATGAGGCTTACCGTAACCACCTCTTATAAGATGTGAACAACTGGTGGTAATGGACGGCCAAAGATTACTGGAGAGCTTTCATTTAGGAAATTGGTGGGGTGGTCCTAACTCCCCTTACTGATAGCAGGCTGCCATGGCCATACTGCAATATATATTGCAAGTTGTGTTCTCTAGGGTTGAGCTTCTTTCCCTCTCAGCTTTGCTAATGTTTGCATTTTTTTGCTGGCCGTGTACAGATGCATATATGCAGTCACAAATGTATTCCAGCAGTGTCCCTGGGTGCTGCATTGTTATTGCAATAGGCAAGCAGTAAAACCACCTACTCTGGTGCATTTCTATCCTTTTTGTTGATCATCTTGATTGCTGTATTCTTAAAGGGGTTGATCAGGATTGAAACATTGACTGCTTTTAATTTTTTTTTTCCAGAAACAGCGGCACATTTGTACTCAGATTGTTTGTGGTATTGTGATCAGTTCTTTTAAAGTAAATGAAGCACCACAGGACAGGTGTTGCGCTGTTTTTGGAAGAAAGAAGATATTTTTCCTGAATAAACCCTTTACAACATACCGGTCATTTAAAAAAAAAAAAAGTTATGTGGCCTGGATAGCCGCATAATGTAAGTCTATGGGGCCATCTAGGCCGGACGGACTCTGAGCAGGGAGAGGAACATGCGGCAATGGTGGTAGTCTCCCTGCTGGTTCTCCTGATCGGTCTCGATCTGAACACTCAGACCCCAACTGATCAAAACTTCTGACATGTCTCTGTGACATGTAAAAAGATTTTCAAATGACAGGTATACTTTAAGGCTATGTTCACACAATGTATGTGTTTTATGAAAAGAACGTCCGTTGTTTTCATAGTAAAATGTGTTGCTTTGAAGTCATTGCAAAAAAACTGCCAATGTTCACACAATGCATTGAACAATGGCAGTTGCTACGGCCATAGAAATAACTATTTCCAGCCATTCATTGAATGCAATGCAGTTTTCAATGCAACAATGGCCATTGTTTGAGAACACCAAACAACGGCTGTTGTCCATACCTTGTGTGAACATAGCCTTATACTTGAACTCCACAGTAGAAGAACCTGTCCCAAAACCTTAGTGTGTGTCCAACCTTGAAAACTCCATATTTGACTGACAGTTGTCATGTTAGATTGGGATTTGAAGCAAAAAATGTAAGATTGAGAATATGAACCCAGCCTGTAAGTATAACGTAGGCTTCCATATTATACTTTTAGTCTGTGCATCCATAATGTGTCCTTTTTATGCACATGTGGCCGTAATCCTAAATTGTTCATTGTAACTTTCCTCTTTTCAGTATCACTGAGCAGAAGACCTGGGATTATGGCTCTGGCGGATTTATGCCATATGGTTTTGCCGGAGTCCTTTCTGGAGCTGCTACTTGCTTCTACGCCTTTGTTGGATTTGACTGTATTGCCACTACAGGTAGGTGACTTCACTACTTTATGGATCACAATACATTGCTGTGTGACCTGTTCACCAGTCTATATGCTGGCATGCTGTTCCTGGATTTACCTTATTGTATTTTATTTCCTATTAGGTGAAGAAGTAAAGAACCCACAGAAGGCTATCCCTATTGGCATTGTCGCTTCTCTCCTTATCTGTTTTGTGGCATACTTTGGGGTGTCTGCAGCGCTCACACTTATGATGCCGTATTATCTTCTGGATCCAAACAGTCCTTTGCCTGTGGCTTTCAATTATGTGGGATGGTCTGGTGCAAAATATGCTGTTGCTGTAGGATCTCTGTGTGCCCTCTCTACCAGGTACCTTTTCTTCTTCTTTTTTTTTTTTTTTAACTTAAATGGGCAAGTGTGCTGTCTGGGTCAGGCATGTTCGGTTCAACTGTAATCTCCAGGAAGTATTGGAAGTTGGTCTCCACTAAGCCTGCAAGCAAGGGGGATTGTGGGAAAGTGTGTGTACTGTCTGACAGCCATATCTGTCTGCAGCAGTATGCCTAATAGAGAACTGACAGATTCCCTTTAAACCTGATGATTTTTTTCTGTTTTCCCAAAAGTGGACATGGCCTTTAAATTTTAGAAACCCCCCACCCCCACCCCCAGTTTGTCATTTTAATGCAGCTGTGCTCTTTAATGTTACATGTGCTCTTTCATGCCTTATCTTCTGCAAGAGCATCCTGTATTGCAACAGTCTTTTAACTTATGTTTTTTACCTTTTTTTTTTTTTTTTTTTTCTTTTCTATTCTAGTCTTCTTGGTTCCATGTTCCCCATGCCTCGAGTGATTTATGCCATGGCAGATGATGGGCTGCTATTTAAAGTTTTAGCCAGAGTCAGTGAAAGGAGCAAAACTCCAATAATAGCCACAATCTCCTCTGGAGCAGTCGCAGGTATGGACACATGCGGTCTCTGGTAAAACGCCACATTTTATATGACCATACCCTTTAGGCTTCATGCACATGGCGTTATGTCTAGGTAAGAATTAGGTGGCATATGACGTCTCCAAAAGTTAATATTACAGACCCATTGGTGCACCAAATTTTGGTATTTACTGCAGTTAACATACAACCTGTGTATGAAAATGAAGGTGCACAGAGATGTGGTCTAAGCCTAAATACTTCTATGGGCGCCATGTAACAGATCTGTACGGCATGGATCTGTGATGGATACTGGTCAAGAAAAATGTAAATTCCTCCAATTTTTGGGGATGCAAGTGCAACTCCACTAAATTATTATACAGGTTACTTTTTCTATTTGTACAGACCAGTTTGCCGTATGCCAGATGGGTACTTGGCCTGACCATTCACATGATTTAGTTTAATCACAAAGCAGATGGAGTCAGGTGGTTGTGAATTACAGGAGGCTTTTTAAGGATTGGGGATGTGTCGGGCCCTCCAGGAGATATTTTTAGTATTGCTTAATGTACTACACCTCCTATTTGGGAATTACAGGCCTGTGCGGTACTTGGCTGAGTTCCTTTTTCTATTGGTATTCATAGCTCTTTCTGACCAGTATGTTTAAAGTATTACATAGTCATATTTCTAATCTTTGGTTAGAATGAAGTTTGAATTTAAGTTTTTTCCCCTTAAAATAAAACTAAAATGGAAATAACTCAGGATTTTATATTAGAACTTTAGTAGATTATTCTATTCTATGTGATTTAACCAGATGTTGTCTTCATGTCTTCCAGCTTTGATGGCTTTCTTATTTGATCTAAAAGACTTGGTGGATTTGATGTCCATTGGGACCCTTCTTGCCTACTCGCTGGTGGCCGCCTGTGTGTTGGTTTTAAGGTAGGTGCAGATGTTGATTTGTGAAATAAATATTGGGTTTCTAATTCTATACAACCTTTTAAGATGGCAGGAGTAGAATTTTTTTATATGGTGCCTGGTTACTAAAGAGCTGTGATATTCCTTTACAGGTATCAGCCAGAACAACCAAATCTTGCCTATCAAATGGCCAGCACCAACGAAGAGGCTGATATCAATGAGTCGGTCAGTACTAGTGAGTCTCGCAATGGAATACTGGGCGAAGATGAAAAATTTGCTCTTCGGATGCTTCTGTTTCCTCAAAACGTAGAACCAACTAGATTATCAGGAACCATCGTAAATATCTCAGCAGGGACTGTAGGTAAGTAGCGGCAGAACCATCCTCCATCTGTGGGGTTTACCTTTTACTGTGGTTTAGGCTCTCATAATGGCCTGATATGAGGAGGTTTGGCAGAAACAAAGTTTAGCCATAGCTATAGTTATAGCCAGAATGACAGATGCACAGAAACTTTGTAACTGAACTGCTAGGGGGCACTCATTGGTCCTAGGGGTTTTACTGCAGTCTTAATTTTTTACAATTTTCTCTTTACAGGAGCGCTCATCATCGCCTTTTGCTGCCTCATGGTTTTTGGCCAGGACGCCTTGATAAATCGAGAAGCCGCCATCATTATTCCAGTTGCAATCGTATTTTTGTTATGTTTAGCCTTTACAGTTATCATATGGAGACAACCAGAGAGCAAAACTAAATTGTCCTTTAAGGTAAGAGGGATATTGTGATACTTTCAGAGGTATTGCTATCTGCGGCCCAATGACTAGCGTTAAGTGAACTTGAGAAAACTGTCTTTTTTCTGCAACCTCTCTGACCGCGAATGCACAGCATTTCATTCCTGGCGTCTGGAGAAGTTGGATGCTGCCATATGGCTACCAGGAAAACCTTTGGCTGTATCCATGTTTTCCAGGATTCCATAGGGCGGAAACTCCATTTGCTGAGAATTAAATGCCGAGTTTGAGTTAGGTGAACTTGGCGAACACAGACAGTCCACCCAACACTACCAATGACTCCACTGGTACACCAGTAAGATGTCCTCTTGTGCAGTAACCGTTTTACAGCCATGGGCAGGACCTGACTGGTCCTGATACTGATCAGTATGTCCAATAACATTTTTATAGCACTTTATTGTGATAGTTATATAAGAAGAGTAGAATGACACTTGCACCGGGATACTGTGGACATCCTTGTAATGCTCTGTGTGTTCTTTATAGGTACCGTTTGTTCCTGTTGTTCCTGTCCTGAGCATTTTTGTTAATGTATACCTGATGATGCAGCTAGGAGTAGGCACCTGGGTACGATTTGCAGTTTGGATGGCAATAGGTAAGTGATCATGTAAAAAATCGGCACATTTTAGCAACTGCAATATCAGACACCTTACAGTCCCAGTGAAACGGTCTTGCCTTACCATTCTTTGGTGATCCTTGTGGAAACTTGTAATCCTACATTTCTTTTCATTTGACCCTCACTTTCTGTTCTGTGGTGCTGTGTTTTTTTTTTGTTTGTTTTTTTTTACGCATACGACACACAAGTAACTTCTTTTGCTGTTTCCTTGTAGGTTTCATCATATACTTCAGCTACGGCATTTGGAACAGCACTGAAGCCGCTGGCTCCACTCCAGACAAGAATGCTGCAGATTACAAAAGGACTAATGTGTTGAATAATGAGAAACAGGCTTTTCTGGGTGATCCAGAAGCTGCTAACTCAGTAACTGCTTGAAGTTTGGATCCGGATGGTACCACCTTAATGTAATTGGTAAAAATGGACATCACCCAAAGCTTGCAACCTGCACCAACCATACAACACCAGACAAGTGACTACTCCGCCTCCTGAATGGTCAAACAAGGGCGTTGCTTGTCTACTATTGCTGCTATTCTCTTTACATCACAATTTATGGATCTTGCTTTTAAAAGAACAGGCCTGCTGCGGTTATATCATACTGCGACTCCTATAGAAAATCATGACTCCATGTCCACCACAGCGGCGGGTCTTAGCCTATTGGTTTTAAATTCTGCTGAAAATGTCAAATCCAGTCGTGGGTATTAGAAAGAGAATACGGACTTGTTCTTTAGGCAGGAAGTAAGCTGGGATAAAAAAATTTGAATTGGGGAATATATTCAATTATAGCAAAGGATTCCCTGTCTATGATCCACACAGGGAAATTAGTTTACAGCCAAAATAGCACAAATTGTGTTCATTTTATACCTTGAAGAAAACTTAACTTATTGTTTTTAAACTTTTTTTTTTTTTTTACTCTAGTAGTGCAGGGCACTTATGGGAGATCTTTTAATATTCCAGTCTTCTCAGTTTTTATATCGTATGCTGAACACTAGAAAATGTTTGTTCCCGTTTGGGTTTGTAGACCAGTGTCTGATGGTCCGTTTACACGAAGCGATAATTCGCCCAATCGATTGGTTGAATGATTTTGAAGCAACAATTTGTTTTTTATAAACGATCAGCGCTTAGACGAATAAATCGTAAGAAAAATCATTATTGCGATCGTTTTTAAGATCGCTTAAGCCCATCTTTCACATAAGGTGAATCATTAAAAGACTGTTTACACGTAGCGTTCTGCGAATTTTTAGCGAACGGCGATTTGAGAACATGTTGAAAGATCAAAATGAACGATTTCTCGCTCGTCGCTTGATCGTTTGCTGTGTTTACATGGAATGATTATCGCTCAGATGCCATCGTTATTGCGAAAATTCGAATGATCGTTCCGTGTAAACGCAGTATTAGTCTGGTTAAACATCTATAATGATGAGATGGCTGGTGGAGAAGTTGAGATCTACAGGTTGGGATGGACCATAGTATACTTGCTGGGGTATGGTGCTCTAGTTGGGTGCCCTTCCTAATAGCAGTCTGGACCTGCATACGGCTTTCCCTAGCCTAAGGCGGCATTGCAACATAGTTGAGACCACAGCTTTAAAAGAATGGGGAAGAGGTGAGGAAGCATCAAGTATTCATCTCCTGGAATGAATAGTTAACTAGTGAAGCTTTCTTAAGATCGTATCCACAATTTAGAACCTGCATTTATTTAAGTGAATACTATTAGTGGCTATTTATGTTACATGTAGAAATTACGAGGGGGGGGGGGGGCACATGAGAGAGACACATTATGACATTCTGTATGCTGCAGTTCCGGTCTGGCTGGCTGTATTGACTGAAACTTGAAATATTACAACAGTCAGCTGTCTGGAGGTTGAGGTATCTCTTTTGAGATTATGTACATAAAAGACCGATTGTTTCACTGGCTGAGATGATGTTCAGGCTTACATTGCTAAAAGAGATATATCGCAATGTTTGATTACATTCTCATAGGCAGATATAACATCTCACCTCCAAGGTGCTCTGCATCTCACATACTTAGATCTGCAAAACTTCATATTGATAGTTAGATAATCGCTCAAGGATTCCTTCCATCGTGCCTAGTAGTCCGATACATAACATGTCGGCGATCTAAACTCAACACTTGGACCCTTTATAAGGTAGAAGATGTTCTCCTCTAAAGAAACTGAAATCAAAGTGCTATTTTCCAAGACTGTAGCCATATATATCTTGTCTTTGTAATTTCTTTGGTTCTAACCTAAATGTCCCCATGTCCACTAGTGCCATCTGTCATGGCATGTCATTTGTATGTATGCCCATATCTTAGTGTTCCTGTCCCTATATATAAAACTTCTAACGTGTGAAAGGTTTTAATTGGTTGGGAATCGAGTGTTTAGACCCTCATCCATCTCTACATTTAGCCGGGAGAAGTGTCCAGCTGAACACTCTACTCTCCAGCTCTTTGCAATCCGTATCATTGCACGAGATATAAGTCTATGGAGCTTGTTTTATATCTAGACATTGATGGGAGTCTGAACACCCAGAGCCCAAGCTATCAAAACTTTTGACATGTCTTGAAGACATTTCAAATGTTTTATCAAATAACAAACACCCTTTAAGTGTTCCAACCATCATCAAAACTTTTAAACATCTTTTGAATTCTACTTTAGAATTTGTAGTTGTTACATTGGTTATGTCATCACAATTTCTAGATCATAGAATGTAAATTGTAGAAGATGGAAATCTGAGTGGCGGTGTAGCCTGGACTTTAGTAATTTTTTGCTAGGACGTTCCCTGATCCCTCACTTTACAATATCAATTGATTTCAGAGCCACCATTTTAAATTTTAAATGAGCGGGATGAATTCTACTCTGCGGGGGAAAGTTCAGGTCTCATGCGTGTTTATAGCCTTAGAGACCTGAACTTTCACCCACCGAGTAGAATTCACTGCTGATTTGGCATATGCCGTAAGTTTGGGCCTCCATGGTTACAAACACTCCTAAAAACTGTAATGTGTGTGGGGGGGGGGGGGGGCGCAATGTTACATGGCCAAAGCCACTTAAACGCTTGAGTTTAGCAATTGTTTATTGAGCCTATTACATGGCACGGTAATCATATGTCCCTTTGCTTTAACCACCTATTACATGGGAAAATGTGCGGTCAATGGCTAATCCTTCTTAAAGCGGCTGTTCAGGAGTAGAAAAACTGCACAACTACTTTATTGCAAAAAATGGCACCACCTATGTCCTCAGGTTGTGTGTGGTATTACAATTAATTTCCATTCACTTGGATGGAACGAGCTGCAAAACCCACACCCAAACTAAGGACAAGGAGTAGTGGTGTTTCTAGAAGAAAGCCGCCATGTTTTTCCTCAAAATTGAGCGATCAGCCAACCAACAATCTTGTTCCTCGGCTGATCGCTGGCCCTATTACACAGATCGATAGCGGCCTGTATATCACTATAACCCTTGTATAGTGTTTTTATAAATCCATGTTGCTAATGAACTGTTACATTGGGTACATGTTCACACTGTTAGGCTTGGTCTAAGCCAGATGTGGGCAGAATATAAATAGTTTTTAGTAACAATCCAATGCTGGAAGTTTCTAGTTCTGTTGCTTTCCTGGACATCCATGTACATAAAAAATGTATATATAGAATTATTGCAGCTTTTTGTTGCCATAAAATGTCTTGTATTTTCTTAGTGGGAAGCACTTCTTCCTCCCCCCCCCCCCCCAATAATTTTAATGTCTTTTGATTTATTCCTGTCTTTTTTTTATTGGTAAATTATCACATCTGGTATATTGGTTCTATACAGAGATTATAATCTGTGGATTACCTGTAAGAGTGTTCATAATTCTGTATGTCATCTAAAATGTTATTTATGTGTTTTGTTTTTTTTTTTTTGTTTTTTTTTAAAGTGGGTTGAAACAAAGCCAATGTGAACCGCAGACAACACGGCATATCTTCAAGGGGGCTTATTGACCATGCCACAAAGCCTTTAGCAACCCGATAAGCAGTTTTTGCAGCTGCACTTAATTTTTAGGAATTAAAGGGATTATTCAGGAGTAGAAAAATATAGCTGCTTTCTTCTTAATAAAGCACCACCGCTGTCTTCAGGTTGTGTGAGGTATAACAAGTTGACTACATTCTCTTTAACAGAAATGAAGTGCAATACCACACATAAACTGAGGACCCGAGTGGTGCTGTTATTCTAATCCTGGATATCTACTTAAAAAAAAAAAGCTCCGGCTTGGAGCTTAATTAATATATAAGGAATTGCAATACTCCCTTTATCAGCAATGGTGGTTTCTGTAATATCCACTTATGCAAACCACGGGAGAGATTTATCCAGTGAGGGTTCTCTTTATTGCCCATGGCAACCAATCACAGCTCAGCTTTCATTTTACCTGACCAATATAAGAGCTGAAACCTGAACTGTGATTGGTTGCTATGGGCAACAAATAGAATCTTTATAAGGCAGCGTGATAAATTTCCCCTATGCGATAACCTTGAGGGTTTTATTCACAGCACTTGAATGTCTGACTTCTAAAGAGACAGAAAATCTTATTTTTACTATTTAACTAAACCCCAAATGTCTTTTGTTTGAAATGTTTACCAAAGTGTATTCTCAAGTATCAGTCAATCTATAGCAGTGTACCCCAACTTAGGGGCGGTGATAAAACTACACCGCCCATCATGTTCTAACTGGGCAAACTAGGAGTTATTGTGTAGAAAAAATTGGAGAGCTACAGGTTGATAAACAGGTTGATGCCTGGAAATCATTCTCAAGAAGGGATCCTTCTTCCTTAAAGGGGTACTCCGGCGGGGGGGGGGCACTTTTTGATGGGACCGGGGAGGGGGTGTCTGAGGAAAAAGACGTCCACTCACCTCCCTGGTTCCAGCGGCGGGTCCCGCATCGCGGCGCTCCGGTCCCCGGTTCCCGGCCACTTCCTGGTGTCTGACGCCGCCCGAGACGCTACGTCTCAGGTCCGCTCAGCCACTCAGTGAAGGAGGCGGGATCCGTGTCAAGTCCGCTCAGATCCCGCCTCCTTCACTGTATGGCTGAGCGGACCTGAGACGTAGCGTCTCGGGCGGCGTCAGACACCAGGAAGCGACCGGGGATGCGGGAGCCGCCGCTGAAACCGGGGAGGTGAGTGTACGTCTTTTTCCTTAGCCACCCCCTACCCCGTCCAATCAAAAAAGTGCCCCCCGCCGGAGTACCCCTTTTAGGCCCTTTTAATCAGGCTAGTTGTCAAGCAAATTATTTCTCCCGACAATCTGCCCGTAATCGGTTGAAAAACCAGAAATCGGCTGATCGAATCTTTTTTGTGCGGCCAATAAAATGATGGTTAGTGGTCGCTCATCCCCAGTGGAAACAGGCTATATACGGTTGATGATGAGGTTAGTGGCCAAACAAACAATTAAGTGATCATTCGTGCAGCACGGCCATTCGATTAGTCAACCCTTGTAAAGGCTCTCTAAATCAGCACCGATCGTAAGGATCGACACTTGTCATTTAGAGTTGATCGGCCTGTGTTACGTGCAGAAAGAAGTCTAATGTGAGGAAGTAAATGACTTGCATGGACGTGAATAAATTTGATGCCCACGTGTCCATATTGTCCATTTAGTCGGCCTATGTTAGTGCAGTAAAATTCTTTTAATCCAATCATTATTTCATCTGTCCTAGATTATCAGGTGACCATTTATAGTCATTGGTTTATGACTTGCCAAACTGTTCGGAATGCAATGTTCTCTGAATCCGAACATTCAGCATTTGACTCCTGGCGGCTGGAGAAGTTGGATGCCGCACTAGGACTGACAGGAAAACCTAGATACAGCCTATGGCTATGTTAACACAATAGTCAAAAATAGAGAAAAGGCGGTCGCTTTTGCTATTTAAAAAAACGTCCCTTATTGTTGTGATTTAACTAACTGCAATGCATTAAAGTCAATGGAAAGACGGACATCCAATACACACAATGCATTGAATAACAGACGTAATCACCCCCAGACAACAAAAAAAAAACCGATCATGACAATTATTTTTGGACGTCTTTTGCAAACGGTGGACGTTTTTTATTAGTTTTTCTCACACCGTTTTTCTTCTTTCACCGTTCTTACTATTAAATTTAATGGACTTTTCAATTAAGACGCATCCAAAGTCGAATTAGTGACCCAAACTAGAATAATGTACAAAGACCTGGGAGGCCAGGCTGCTAAATGACATCCGTTATTTTAGACTCAAAATGACGGACTTCATTTTAAACTGAGCTGAAAAAACGTTGTGTGAACATAGCCTATGTCTGTGTTCGTGTGTTTTAGGGCTCCCTAGGGCGGCATCCAACTTCTCTAGTCAAATACCTAGCGTTCTGGTTTGGAGAATGTTTCCGAACAGGTTGGAAAGTGCGTTCAGCACTATTTATGGCCACTACAAAAATTCCCCTATTGTTTATCTCTTGTCTGGTTATCAGTTACTGGATTAAAGGAATTTTACGGCATATTCTATAGTCATATCTTCATCATGATTCTTACTGAAACTGTGCCTTTCCTTCTTGTAGTCTATTTTTATGTTATGTTTTTATGCTTTATTGAAGTGAATGTTTTTGTTTTGTTTTAATGCTCCTCCTTTTTGTTTTGTTTACTGCTTTATCCTATGTCCATTGTCGTCTTTTATGAGCGATGAGTTTTCACAGCGGTATGTACATTTTTCTTAGTTCCTTGTGTAAATATTTCTAATATTTATGTTATTTTAAAAACTTAGATATTTTGTTGCTTTTTAGTTCAGTTTTTGTATTTGTAAAAAAAAAAAATCCTAGAGCAGGATGCCTGGGTAACTATAAAATGTGCGTTTGTAAAATATGTTACGCAAGCTGTGTGTGGAAAATAATAAAACTCGTACGTTCTGGAAATCCTAAGCCGTTTCTTGTCTTTGCGGTTTTATGTAATATACCTGTTTTTAGTGGCCGTTCACGTAAAAGGGCTTGGAACTGAGACTTAAAGTGGTACTCTGGGGAGGAGCCGGGGACAATGCAGATTTCGTAGTCCTTAATTATTTTTTTTTCTTGGGGTGAAGGTTTTATTGAAATACATTTTATTTTTATTTTTTTAATACATAAGTGCCCCTTTAAGTCTTAAATTGTGAAATGAGGACTCTGTAGATTTGAATTTTTTTTTTTTTGCAAAATTGCTTTGGCATTATGCTGCGGAAAGAGTCCAATGTTATCCAGCAGTACTGTCAGTATAATACGACATGGAGAGAAAGGAACGGCTGCACATCCCACTGTACTATACTGTCAGTATAATGTTTCAGTATGTGGTTCGTGCCACTGTATCATAATCACTCATAGATTTCGAATAGAGCACCCCCCCTCCCCCTTCCTTGCCCTCATATTGCACTCTGGTGCTATTTCTTCCCTAGGTAAGACACACATAATGTGATAGAAAACATAATTCATCAGACCAGGGCACTGGGCTGCGTTCAGTTAGTTAGTATTTAGATCAAATTAGCTGCGGATCCGCACCATCAAATCCGCTGTGATATGGAATGTGTAAAGCTACCCGAAGACTGTCATTCTCGACTGAGTCCTCTAGCCATCACACTTCGTCTTATTAGCGGGAGGAAACGTAAGCAGTTGCGTACATTTGCATGTTTTTAAACGATCGTTATAACCAATGCGATCTTAGAACAAATTGTGATCGGTGAACACGAACAATTAGCGACATGTTCGCTCATCACTAGTCTATAGCAGAATTTGGGTGTGGATGCTATTATGGACCCACACAATGTTCCTATTATAACACTACAGAGTTCTATCTTTTTTAAGGTGAACGTTTCCTGTACGTTGTACTGTTTGTGGTACCATGTCAGATGTTTTCATGTCTACTGTAGGTCCCTTCTATAATAATAATCCATACAATGTCCATCCTGATGAAGGAAGAACCTCTACAATTTTTCTCATAAGAACCTAGGGGCTTTCCATCATATAAGACAAGGCTACGTATCTCGTGAGGATATATATATATTTTTTATTAACAGTGGAAACCACCAAATTTCCAGTAGCTAAAAAAAATGCAAATCATGAAACAGACAACCATGAGAAGATAATGGAACGAGTACAGGGTTCATCTCACAATGTATATATTGGGGTGCACAGGCGACGCACACCTTGTACCAATACAACCGCACTTATTGCTATTTGGAAGCTGCAACATTAAAACAAAGGGCGTTCAGTGATGCCATCGCGGATTTCACACCTGCAGAGAATCTTTCCTAATTAGCTTACAAAAAGATTGTTGCTGGAGGATATTTCGGGATCTGTGCTGTAACCATAGCAACCGGTCAGACGTTTAGTTCTATGTTCAACTGTTTCTTAGCAACAAGATGTGTTTTGGAGAAATTTTGTAGATTTACTTTTATGTGGAGATCCAGCTTTCATCGCCTTTTTACAATTTACTTGTAGAATTAGGCTGGAAACACACACAGTTTATTTTAAAACGGTCATTGCAGTTTTTGTGGCAAAACCAGAAAAACATCCAACATAAAAGACAAGTACATGTCCGTCCTTTTCTATTTTTCATCCGATTCGATTTGAATCCACTTTAGGTATTGGCACAAAAACTGCCGTGGTAGTCTTCCAAAAAACTGCTGGGTGTTTCCAGCAAAGGTGTTGTTTCATGAAGACAATCCCAGATGATATGTCCTTTTAAAAGGATTATTCAGAATTAGAAATGGCACAGCTACTTTCTTGCAAAAACAGTGCCACACCTGTCCTTAGGTTTTGTGTGGTATTACAATTCAGTTCCATTCACTTTAATAGAGCTGATCTGTAAAAGCACACCCAAACTGAGGGCAAGAAAGTTGCCATTTCTGCAATAAATTAGGCATGTTTTGCCTGGATAAACGCCTTTTAGGCTAGGTTCACACTACGTATATTTCAGTCAGTATTGTGGTCCTCATATTGCAACCAAAACCAGGAGTGGATTGAAAACACAGAAAGGATCTGTTCACACAATGTTGAAATTGAGTGGATGGCCGTCATATAATGACAAATATTTGCTGTTATTTTAAAACAACGGCTGTTATATTGAAATAATGGCCGTTATTTACTGTTATATGGCGGCCATCCACTCAATTTCAACATTGTGTGAACAGATCCTTTCTGTGTTTTTAATCCACTCCTGGTTTTGGTTGCAATATGAGGACCACAATACTGACTGAAATATACGTACTGTGAACCCAGCCTAAAAGGGTATATGGGTGGGAGCACAAAACTGGTGTGCGGTACAGAATTCAAATCAGCAGGATGTTAATTTTGGTTTCAGAAATGCTGTGGATTTATTTTGTAAAATATATATGTATATGTAGTATATGTATGTATGTGTGTGTGTATATATGTATGTATATATATATATATATATATATATATATATATATATACACCTTTTGACACCAAACTGTTTGTTGTCTTCGTTAGCATAACTTCCTGTTCCTGTTGTACATCTGCAGTGGACTTCCCATGCCCGATTACACAGTGCGATTATTGTGTAAAAAATTGTTCTATCGTTCGAATTTAAGGGATAACCTTTCTGTATACAAGCAACAATTGAAAAATCGTTTGTGTGTCGCTGATCGCATCTTTTGAGCTGACCATAAAATCATTGGTAATCCTTTGCTAACCTTTCAGTGTATGTACGCATCATTTGTTTGCTGGGATCAGAAGGAGTAAGCGATCGTAGTAACGATCGGAATTACGATCATAACCATCGTTCTATGTGTTTATGGTGAACGATTTTAGGTTGTTCCCAAAAGCGTTAATTTCCCTCGACAAGCAACCTATAACATTAACAATACAGTCGGCAAATGTGAAATCTAGTATCTCTGTGAGATCTTTATTAGTCTTCTCTTATGCATTTGCTACATAGGGACTGTCAGCAGAAATCCCTTTCTTGCATCTTGCTGAAAGGTTCTGTGTTTTTTTGTTTATTGACTTTACAGCAAAAGAAAGTGGATCCAAGCTAATCTCTCAGAAAACAAAGGGGATGGGCAGCTGAAACCCAGCAACATATCTTTTTCTGCTGAAATCGGTATGTTTTGCTGACTTATTTCTAATGCATATGGCGGCCTTAAAGGGGTTGTCTGCTTTCTTACAAAAAATAGCACCACTCTTCAGGTTGGTTGCGAGTTTTGCAGCTCTGTTGCATTGTAGTGAATGGAGTTGAATTGTGATACCAAACACAACCTAAGGACAGTAGTGGTGCTGTTTTTGCAGATAGTAAAGGTATGTCCACACAACGGAATCCTAGTGGATCACCTGCCATAGATTCCGCAGCTCGCGGCCGCTTGCATCTCCCTTTGTCCCATAGACTTCATTCTATGGTTTGGCAGATTCTGCCGTACGCCCGAAGAATGAGCGGGTTCATTCTTCGGGCAGACAGTGGAATCTGCCAATACATAGAATGAAGTCTAAAGGACCAGCAGAGATACGTGCAGCCGTGAGCAGCAGGTGATCCGCTGGGATTCCATAGTGTGCACATACCCTAACTGTGTTTTTTCCAAACCTGGATAATGACTAAACTTTTTGAAAAAATTGGCCAAAAAAAAAAAGTTATGCCCTATTTTTAGCAAATACACTGTGGCCAGATGTTAGCTGGGAGTCACTGTAATTTTATGAAATGCCTTACATTTTTGGCTTTTTGTGGTTTTTTTTTTTTTTTTTTACCTTTTGTAGCAGTTGTTCCAAAAGGTAGACTCGTCCCATAGAATTCAATGAAATTTCTTCTATAAGTCTTAAGAACACCAAAAGCAAAAAAAAAAAAAAAAAAGATAATCACACTTGAAGCCAAGGGGAGTCCATTATATGCATTCCACGTCTGTGTTCCGTATAGAACAAAACGTGTGAGTGCGGCCTTAGTGACTGGGTCAGAATGCCGCTCCAGTCACTGATTGGCTAAGCGGCCAGTCCATCAACCAGGACAGGCATTTTTCCTGTTGTGACGTCATCACAACTGGGGGGAAAATGACTTCCAGCCACGTCAGTCACTCACTGGGGGCATGGGGAGAGGCAAGTTTCTACTTGTAATGAATTTCCCCACTGCCTCTGCAGGCTGCCGGCTTTTAGAAAATGCCGGACTTCTCTTTTAAGGTCTTGCAGGTATTTGACTACTAATGAAGTTTAGAAAGGAACTGTAGTATTCTGAACATTAGTGTGGATGTAGGGAAAATGTGGATATAATCCTAGCTAGAGGATGTCTCTATTGATTTTCGTTGGGATTACTTCATAACAATGCCATAGATGTTTCAGGAAAGCTTACCAGGTTATGGAGGACTGATTGTTCAGCTGAAAATCCCAAAGCTTCCCAAAATTTGTTTTGCAGTATAAAATGGATGTTGGTATCAGGAACAACGAGTTACGTAAAAAAATATAATAACATTGTTGGCCTAAACTGTCTGACTATTGTCTACTTTCATGTATATTGCCTAGGGACAATATTATCCTATCCATTTCATATTAGGTTATATTTACATCTGTAGTAGAGGTCCCAGTAGGAGTCTCCATCATAGATTCCATAAATTACACTGCTACAACCATGTAGCAATATTACTTGATATGTCTGTATGCCTCATTCGATAGGAATCAATAGGGTAGATTTACTAATACATTTACAAAATGGTGCAAAATTCTGTCACCTAGTCGCTTAAATTCACTAGTGCAAATGTACAAGAATTGGTGGAACACTTTGAGGCAAAGTCCAGATTTGACCAAAGGGTTATGGTCTTGGAAAAATGGTGTGATCTAAGTGTATCTAAAATTTGCCAAAATTTTGGTGCATAATTGTGGCTTGGAGTAAGCCAACTAAAAGTTGGACTAAACATAAAATAGACTTCAGACACCCCAGATTTAACAAACAACCTGAGTCACTGTGATAATTCCGGGGAATTTGAAGACTACGTTTGCACAATAAGAAGAAAAGTTTGTCAACTAGGTCCAGTGAGTTGCACTAAGTTTTATGATCATACAACAGTAGTGATTTGAGATGAGCAAACTTACAGTAAGTTGGGGTTCTAAGTCTTCTATGCCTATATTCATGTTTTCAAGGCAGTCCTAAGGGGCCTATTCCACGGAGCGATAATCAGCCGAATTGGCCCGATTCGGTCGATCATCGCCTGATCGTTTATTTAGGTGAAAACCTAAAATCGTTAGTCACCAACCGCGCATCGCTACGTGGAATAGCGGTGTGCGACCGACGATTCCACAAGACAGCATACATTAGCAACTATGCTGCAGGACTTCTCCTCCGCTTCTTCTCATCCGGGTCCCGCGCGCAGCAGCAGCTTCCGAGTGGCCTGCCTGAGCTGACAGACCACTCAGCCAATCACTGGGCAGGACCGTCGCGACCAGTGATTGGCTGAGTGGCCTGTCAGCTCAGACAGGCCGCTCTGAAGCTACTGCTGCGTGCGGGACCTGGTGAGAGGAAGCGGAGGAGAAGACCTGCAGCATAGTAGGTAATGTATGCTAAACAAGAGCTGCAAGGACATCGGTAACAATGTCCCTTCAGCCCTTTGCTAAACGATTATCGGGGCGTGTAATAGGCCCAGTAAACGAGCGCCGATCTAGCAAATCGATGCTCGTTTACATTGTTGATCGCACCCCCATCGGCTCGTGGAATACCACCCTAAGGCTGCATCCATCTTCTCCAGGCAGTGGGATTCCAATGTTCAGGTTCACATGAACCCACACTTACTGTAAGTTTGCTCATCTCTGGTATGGATAAATCCCCCGCCATTTTACAGCAACCAAACATTTCAGTGGAGTCCAAACCTTATCCATTCCCTGCGTTTGATGTTTTGACACCCCCCCTTTAAATTTTTGCTTTACCGCTATGCTGCAAAACGTATGCATTTGCATTAGCTCAACATAAAGTCTAGTCCAATGACAACAGATTGGCTGCCGCATCGAATCACAGTGGAAAGGTGAAGTTCATACTGTACATGAGTAGAGATGACTAACTAAACAGTGGCTGAGTATAAACACACAGTGAATGCCCAAACAGGTTTTTTTTTAATAATATGATTGTAATAAATCGATAATTACATTCCAAAATAAATCTTTCTATCTATTTCCTGATTATTTTCAGGTGGGCATTGCGGACCTATAAATTACACAGACTCCCAATAAAAACTAACTAGAAATCCAATGCTCATCTGCAGGCAGAATCCTATATTCACATGTGCATTACAAAATTTACAAAAAAAGGAAATAAATTATGTAAAAAGTATATGATCTGACACACGGAAGAAGATTATTGAGAAGCTAAGACTAAACACGACTATGCCTTTGAATACAACGTAATGCGTGTCCAAGCCAACATGAGTAGAGTCAATGTCGTACAACGTGGTTGGAGCTGGAAGCAGAGTCAATGAAGATTGGAAGGTAGTATCTAAATTATGTACATCTTAAGAGATCTGGCTTCTCCTTTTCTGGTCTAAGCCAATGCACAGTGCCCCCTAGTGACCATAAAAGCCTATTACTCAAAAACATCAAATCCAAAAAATGGAGACAATATCCAGTGATGCCTTGTAACAAATCACACAGGAGGAAAGGTATGCCTGACATGCGGGCAAAGCATTGGATTATTGCGTAGGCAGCCTTAACCTGTAATAATACATAGCTGGTGATTGTGTAGTACCATTTGGAAGGCGCTTTTGTTACATCTGTATAGATCAGTGTTACTTTGTTACAATAAGCGGTAAAAACGAGATGGACAGAAACATGTCCCATTCAGGTAGAAGACAGAGGCACGGCTTAGAAAACGGCTGATCAAACACGTCAGCAACATAATAAAAAACAACAAAAATACACAAGCTCTCATATGTACATTGCATCTTTATGTACAAATCAACCTGTAAAGTGTGTGCAATCATGTATACAATAACCATATTGTATATCTATATACATCCCCAGCATATTGGACTGTATGTAACCTGAAACATTGGTGTGGCTTTTGAGGAATTGTTTTAGTGGAATGTTTTTTTTTTTCTTTCTTTTCTTTTCCCTTGGCTTGAGGTTCATTGGAAAGACGGTAGGTATCATGGTACCTTTGTATCCAGTCTTCTCAAAGGTACACTGGGTGTTAGATGTATTCACGGGAATCCTGCAAACAACTATACTGCAAATAAAGCTTGTCTTTTTATAAGCTGCTGCACCGTCATCTCTGAGCGGAGTTGATTTTCGAGGGTGACAGCGGGCCTGAAGACGAAGAGCGGTGGACAGGGGATGAGGGGTACTTGATAGGACTCATGGACTCTGCACTTTGGAGTTTCCATACAAGTTCTTCATTGGTACGACTTAACCTTTTCTTCTCGTTGCTCTCTTTTTCAACGCTCTCTTGTAGGTTGGCATTCTCAACTGATAGTTGCCTGAATAATAACAAGAAAGTTATAGTCTATAGTCAAGAGGAAATCTGGTGTATCAAAAGGGATTTCTAATGCCCTATTCGAGAGCCCAATAGAAGAAAGGGTGAGTTCTGTGACCAGGGGCATAGCTAGTATTTATGGGGCCCCATAGCGAAAAAGTGTATGGGCCCCCAGTGGTGTGCCTCCATGGTAGGAACGCCACTGTCTGCAATATACAGGTTTATATAATTTGAAGAAGGATTTTGAAGTACCAGTGTGTATAGGGAAAGCTGTAAATCCACACCCAAAGTGAGGACAGGAGTGATGCTGTTTCTGAAACAACCATGTTTTTCTAAGCCTTGATAACCCCTTTAAAGCCTATAAGTAAGGTCAAACTGACCCACCAGAGTATATAGGATCCTCTGTTGGCTTTAGGCTATATATAGGCCCTGTATCGGTAAAGGTAGCACCTGAACTATGCAATTAAAGATAAGCATACACCTATTGTATATAGATGGGGGTGAAACTTCTGAATGATTTCCTTTAATGACCCCAAGATAGAGATAAGAACCCTTCGGCCCCCCAGCTATTGTAAAACAACTATTCCCACCATGCCTGGACAGCCAAAGCATGATGGAAATTGTAGTTTTTAAACAGTGGGAGGACCAAAGGTTCCCCATCCTGATAAAAGAAATACCAGTCTGATACTGCTTGTAAATGATTTGTGACCAGATACTGCCATCTACAGGAGAAATCATCACTCATCACTTGTCTTGGCCATTAATCAGAAGGAAGACGTGGGGTGCAGTACAGGCCTGGCTAATGGTTTCTAACACTAAAAAAACATTCCTACCACCATTTCTATTATAACCAGAAAGTGTTGAGCTATACTACTAAAACAGAAATACAGAAGATTTTTTTTTACATATAGTAGATATGAAATATTAAATACAGACTTATGGAAATATGACAATGATAATATACAGTATAGAGTAGAGAAAACCAAGTGCACTGGCTAACTACTGCAGTCCTGTACAGATAAGCAGAACAGATGGGTGGAGTAGTGCTCTGGGCTTTTGGCTGCGTAAGATAGCAGAAGCCCATATATGTGTACTGGGTACAATACAGACCAGAAAGGGTGAGGAGTTTGTGTAGTATTCTAAAAAAAAAAAAAAGACTAGTGAATGTCACAAACACTTAAAAAAGTATTAAACTCCTAAGCTAGTTCATACCTGGTAACTACAACATTCTTGTCAATGCGGGCCTTCATGTCTTCATTCTGTTGCTGAAGGACCTGTATTCTTTCTTCCAAGACAATATTTATTTCAGCCTATGAACAAAGAAATATCAACAGAATTATATATATATATATATATATATATATATATATATATATATATATATATATGTACTAGTGGAGATCATTGGGGCGAGTGCACCAGGAAACTTTTCAGGCACTTTTGTGCCTGGTGCAACAGGGTGTGTGCTAATATAGATATGAGAGTGGCTGCCAGGGGTGCAAGCATGATTTGAGTGTGAACCTATGAACAAAAAGTCTCTGCAAAATTGTGTCATAATATGTTAGAGTAAAATAAGCCGACTACTGGTCTAGGCTTAGGTAACCCCTGCACATTTTTAAAGCGACTCTGTACCCACTATCTGACCCCCCAAACCGCTTGTACCTTCAAATAGCTGCTTTTAATCCAAGATCTGTCCTGGGGTCCGGCAAGTAATGCAGTTATTGTCCTAAAAAACAACTTTTAAACTGGCAGCCCCGTGCCCAATGGCCAGTGCTTAGATTGTGTATGCATTAGGCTGGCACAACCTCTCTGTCCCTCCTCCCCGCTCTCCTCATCATTAGGAATGCTCCAGGCAGATTGTCTCCTATTCATCAGCTGTGTGAATACTGAACATGGGCTGGATCGTTAAGGCACCTTTGCAATGTTCAGACAGGAGAAAATGTTCCAGTGGCATTCCTAATGATGAAGGGGGTGGGAAGGAGGGGTGGTGCAAAGTTAGGGTACAGATACTCCGAGCCATGGCCGTTGGGCACAGGGCTGCAAGTTAAAAAGTTGTTCTTTAGGACAATAACTGCATCACCTGCCGAACGGACCCCAGGACATATCTTGGATTAAAAGCAGCTACCTGAAGATACAAGAGGTTTGGGGGGGGGGGGGGGGGGTCAGATTGTGGGTACAGAGTCGCTTTAACCGGTCTAGTCTAACAGCCGAAGCCATTGTGATAACTCATCTTTGGCCTTTCTACTCTTTAGGAGGGACCCCTGACAGCAGCAATATTAGATTGCAAATATCACACACTATATTTCCTCTCCTATCCTTTGTGCGCACACTCACTAGTTTCTCCAGTTCCATTATCCTTTTTTCCTGCTCATGGATTAACTGGTTTTTCATCTCTAGGACTTGTTTAATGCTGATCAAATCTTCATCCAAATGTCGGTATGGAGCAAGAGCAATCTGCAAGAGAGAAATTCCATAAACCTGCTTACCTGGATTCGTCACTGCTGTGTATAGCAAGTATGCTTTATTAAACACAAAAAGGGAATCAAAACCAAATATATATATACATGTGCACGGTGTAGTAAGCTTATTCACTAAAGCTAAACTCCCATCTGATAATAGCCCACCTTGTGGTATATGTCAGCGACCAGCAGAACAGAGTGTCGGTGTATACTGTGGCTGTGTGCATATTTTAGGACCATAAAATACTTAGATACTCTTGGAAATGTGTATGGGGTCCTTTATTAAAAGTCTAGCCTGCCCATCCTAAGTTTTAAGGCCCTATTCCACTGAACGATTATCGTTTGCTCCTCAGAGTCGGGCCGTGGAATAGGGGCTTTAGGCATTATGGCCTTACCAGAAGTTGTGCTGCTGACCAAGCAGTGAATTATGGGGATCCATCTGCTTTGATGCAGTATATAGGAGATAGCATTGTAATGATTATTCTGTATTTATCTTGTCTCTTAGATGATGCCGTATAGGAAAGTTTGCCAGACAAGCACTTGAATAATGAGGTCTGGCACAGTATCAGAGATTTCTGCACAAAAATAGTGCGTCTGGAATAATAAATGCATTAAAACATCCTTTAAGGTTGGCATCTGCCCACAGCGGATATACTGTAAGATGGCAATATCGGTACAACTAAAAATAATATTCTATTTAGTATTTACCCCACATACTGTCAGATATAGAAATATGACAATCGCTGCTTTGCTCAGCTCCCATCTGCTGCTGAGTAAGTGTCAGACATGATGGAAGGGAATCTGAATTATTCATATCATTAAATGTCTGTTACACAAATGCACTTTATAAAGCTCTGTCAGTTCTGCCAATCCTGCTGCTATATGTTGTATTAATCATTTTAAGAAGCTGCTGTAGCCACATGAAGCTGAGGACAATATCTGGTCTATGGAAAACTGTACTACATATGGTCCTTCAAGTACATTTTTACATGGATAGATATTAAATGATTATCTCTACAGGGGCTAGGATAGAGAAGCCATGATACATCTGATCAATCTACCACCGAAATGCAGTTTTACATGGACTTCTCCAAACTTCCTGGATTAGGGGTGAGCAAATTTACAGAAGGAACAAAGCAAATCACTTTGTTAGGATCAGCTGGTAGCTTGTCAGGCAGCTGGCTTTAAAGTCCGTGGTACTCTGGGTGCCGGGACAAGCTGGATGCGGTCCTGGGAAACGTATTCCAGTTTCCCAGGACTGAATCCAGCTTTTCCTGCCACCCAGGGAGGAGCGGCACAGACTTCAAAACCAACAGCCTGACAAGCTACCAGCCGATCCTAATAAAGCGCTTTGCTTTGCTCCTTCTGTAAATTCGCTCATCCCTATCTAAGATGCTACTATCCAAGTGCTACTAATACATATGTAGGTAGAATTTTTCTTCTGATAACTCTCATATTATTTAATAGTACAGATCCTAACTGGTTCCTGTAAAGTTAAAATCCGACTCAGTCTTCAGATCTGGCATTGCTAGATACAGGTCCACACTTGGTGGACATTTTTCCAAGTGTTTTCTACACCTAAATACAGTATACATATAATACACCTACAAACCATGTGCTAGTTATGGGGGGGGAGTGTCGCTTAAATTGTGTTTTTTTTCCCAGTAGATTTGTTGCATGTATGAAAAATAATTGTGTGTATATTACATGTGCAATACACCTTCAATGAAATCAGTAGCTCTAATGTAGAAGTGTCTGTGTATACACATTGGGTTGTGCTTTTGCATGAAGTCACCACTAGGGAGCGCCAGCTACATGAGGATTGATAGAGCTAGTATTGCAGTTAATGGAAGTTATATAAATACATATTCAGTGAGTTCTCTATAGTGATGACTGCAAATAGGGAAATAAACTTGTGCTGGACCTCTACCACTATAGCTTCATGGCAGCTATATTCATGTAATAGTGGGAGTTCCTCCTGTGCATAGAATAGCCTAGAGCATACAGAGGCTTCAAATAACCTCTCTTGCACTGGAGGACCTGTCTTGTATTACATGGATAATCCCTTGATAAGGCACTGTGCAATACTTCATTTCTCCTGTGGTGGCACTGCAGGGAAACTGAACACTTACCGCTAGGTTTCCCCACAGATCACAGCTGATCGGTTGAGGTCCCAGCAGTAGGGGGCACTATGGGGGAGATTTATCAAACATGGTGTAAAGTGAAACTGGCTCAGTTGCCCTTAGCAACCAATCAGATTCCACCTTTCATTTTCCTAAGAGTCTGTGAGGAATGAAAGGTGGAATCTGATTGGTTGCTAGGGGCAACTGAGCCAGTTTTCACTTTGATAAATCTCCCGCTATGTGATCAGCTTATTGTCAAGTGACTTTTCTAATAAATAGGAATTGTCCATAATGGAGAACCCCTTTAACCCAACATCAGACGTTACCTCCAGCTGTTCATTGGTGCTCTTCATTAACGCCTCTTCAAACATCCGTGCCCGGTCTCTTAGTGAATGATTCTGGAACGTCAAGGTGTCAACCTGATCCTGTAATAAATAGAGGGAGGAATAATATATAGCGTCCACCATTGTTAACACTTGTAGAAGATGTATTGACCAGGGATGGGGAGCTTGGGTCCCTCCAGCTGCTGCTAAACTACAATTTTCATCATGCCGGGGCAGCCTAAGGTTTGTAGTTTTGCAACATCTGGAAGGCCCAAGGTCCCTATCCCTGTCCTGTATATACTGTAGATACTATAACTATTATTATTATTACTAACTAGTACTCAGCCCATGTTATATTGGAGATAGTAGAATTATCTTGTTTTTCTATTTAGTATTTATTACCTGTAAGGACAATTTTAGTTTTTCAAAACCATCCTCTAGCATTTTCTTCTCCAACTCATGACCTTCTTTCAATTCTGAAAAGAGAGGAATATAAAATGAGCATGAGAACGATTTCTACAATGAGTGAATTTCTTATATATGACCAGCTGAACATTCCTGTGTTCTCTATGGGGAGGGTTGAGCCGCCACCAGACTGCTCGGGTGCCTGCTTATCCTTCCGAGAACAAAAGAGTTGGCGAGTGGAAATCCATCATCTATTGATGGAGACTTGGGAGGCCTCCATACATCTTATACTGACTGCTGGGTAACCTTTACTAATCATGTAAAGCCGTAGTCTCCAACCTGCGGCTCTGTAGCTGTTGCAAAACTAAACATCTAATTCTCTCCAGCAATTAGTATAATTGACAGCGACTTCCAAAGAGAACGCAGGGCTGCCTAACCCCAGCGCTCTCCTAGTCACCTGTAATACAAGGTCCCTCTGAAAGTTCTTATTATCCATCTATGGTACATATAAGCACTTGCTACAAGACATATATAAAACTATAGAAAATTCTATGTGATATCTATTTTAGGATTAGCGGGGGAAAAAGCCTGAATGAGATCCATTGAGACTTGGGTATGTGTAGAGTAGAGTCCATCCATCATAGGAGCTGTCTACACCTATACTGCAGTGACGGCTCATTTCCATTTATAATAAATTGTCTTCAGTAAATATATTCAGCATTGGGGTAAATTGCACATTAAATTACTTGTTGTATGGAGAATTGTGAACAGACACATATTTACTTGTGGTTTTAAAGCAAACTGTGAAAGGATTCCTCTCTATTGCCGGACCCCCTGCCCCTGGTGGGTGTACAATGGGGATGCATACAGTGTAGGCCTCACTATCACTCACTGCTGTACATTTTAGATTCACCTTGCTGGGTTAGGGCTAACAATAGTTGCCTTGCCCCAGGTGTTTGAAACCTCCGCTGTGCTGGAAACATTATGATTATGTAAAATTTCCAAAAATGGAAGAAATATTTACTGTGAACTCTTTTCTCGTGATCTTCATGGATTGCACCGATGGAGGCTGAATGGCTGGTCTTAATCTCTAACAGCGCGGCTTCATGCTTCGCAGCCATGTCTTCAATCTGTATAGCAAATACAAGAAGATGGATACACTTAGTGGTAGAAAAGAAAGTTAATGGGGTTGTTCAGGGACAAAAAAAAATGTTAAGATTTATCCTCCCCTCCAAAAACTGTCTCACTTTACTGCGCCTTAGGCTGTATCTGGTATTGCAGCTCACACTATCGGATGTAAGCAAGGCTGCAATACCAGACAAAGCATAGTGCCACCACTTCCGGAAAAAGAACAGGGCAGGATGATTATAGGGCTACGTTCACAGCTTTTTTTTCTGTCCGTTCTTTTTTTTCTTATTAATGACGTTCGTCATTTCACGTTTTTGGGCTCCCATCATTGCAATGACAGTTGTTGGTACATTATTCTAGTTCAGACCCTTTTGGGTGTGTTTTTTTTTTTTTTTTTTGAAGGTTCATTGAATATAGTAGAAAATAGTAGAAAAAAAACGTATGAACAACTAAAAACATCTACGATGAATTGTCATGAACAATAATTTAAAATCTGCGCAAAAAAATGTTATTTAATACAAGAGGACCTTACTGTCTTTCCGCTATCTCCACATATTGAAGCTTCCAAGAGTAAAACTTTCGATGGATCTTTGATAGGCAGTGGATGCACATGTGACATGATCTATTAGAAGTAAATTGTTTTGCTATATTTGAGAGTTATGCTGGGTTTACACGGAGCAATAATTCGCCCGATCGTACAATTAACGATTTCGAAGTAAAGATTTTTTTTTAGAACGATCAGCGTTTAGATGGAACGATATATCGTACAGAAAATTCGTTTTGCGATCGCTTAAGCCTATCTCACACATGGGTAAAATCAGTGAATGACTGTTTACACGGAACGATCGGCGAATTTTTTGCAAACGACAAACGACGATTTAAGAACATGTTAAAAGATCAAAATGAACGATTTTTCGATCGTTCGCCGCGTTTACACGTACGATTATCGTTCGAATTCGATCATTATCGCGAAAATTCGCCCGATAATCGCTCCGTGTAAACGTAGCATTATGGTGCGTTTACACAGGCAGATTTATCTGACAGATTCTGGAAGCCAAAGCCAGGAATGGATTTGAAAAGAGGAGAAATTTCAGTCTTTCATTTATGGCCTGTTCCCCTGTTTATAGTCTGTTCCTTGCGTTGGTTTCAATAATCTGTCAGATTAATCTGCCTGTGTAATTAGTCATTGATCTTTTTTTTATCACTTTCAATTTTTCATCCTATAAAACAGCTGGTTTGTTAAATGCAAAAAAAGCTTAAGGCCCTATTCCACGGAACGATTATCGTTTATAAACTCACTCCAACGACCGCTCATTAACTATTACTAAATGATAACACATAACACACGTGGGAACGTGAACGATATATGTAGTGTAACGATTTTGCAGTCGTTACATGGTCGTTTAAAACGTTCGCCGGGGTGATCCTGACCTTACGACACACCTACTTTTTTAAACCTTTTTACGAACGACTGAAAGATTTCTAATATTACGAACCGATAAGCGAATTATCTTTCAAAGACCAACGATTTTTTTCGACATGCTGAAAAACTATTTTGAACGACAATATAACGATTTCGCCTTTGTCGTTCGCTCGTTTACACCAATTCCACAATCGTTATTGTTAACGAGCGGTCGTTGGAGTGAGTTTATGAACGATAATCTTTCAGTGGAATAGGGCCTTTAAAAAGCATCTAGTGGCAGAACATCTGTTTACATTTTACCTTTTTTTTTTTTTTTTGCATGCAGAACATCTATTTTTTGAACATGAAAACAAAGACCTAAAATCCAAGTGTGCACACAGCCTAAGCCACCGCTGCATGGACTTCAGCCATTGCATGGACTTCAGCCATATATCTGTAGAGAACACTGATGAATTGTTGTATTATTACCCGGCTCTTATATAACAGATCTGTTCTCCGTCAAGATGTCAGATGTTTCCAATTACAGGGCACAGGCATTCCTCTGTACATTTAACCACTGTAATATATGAGCTGCTGGCGGCTATGTACTATCAGTCTTCAGACATTGCTATAAATGATAGATTAAAACGCTGGTATTAGAAGCCTGCTATGGGCTCCTGTGAGAGGGTGCAGCACATGTGATAGGGACATCCATCTTTGCAGTTACAGGTAAGACCTAGTACATAGTTACCAATTACACAGGGAGCTGCTAATCTGCAGAGAATTCTGAAAAGTCAGATACAGACTCTCTGTTATCTCCTAAAGTGGCCGTGAGACACACTTCTGACCACATCATACCACGTGGACACCTAACGGCCACAAGAAACCAACTGGACGTGAGATCATCAGAAGGTCAGGGTACCATGGTGTTGTGGTGTGTCTGTGAAACCACAGCAAAGACAATAAGAATCACTAAATATATTTACATTGGGTTTATGCTCAACTGAGTGTACCTGTGTTTTCAATGGGGATAGGAGAGTAAACCTCTGCCATAACTTGTGGAGATGGCTTATCTCCAGGTAGGACAAAATGATCAAGTGCTAAAATTCAACAATGCCCATTCTTCTTTCTCTTGAGGTGATGGACTTTGGAGACCCCCCATATACATAAGATAGTTGGCCAGGGGGTTTGTTGCTCTGTATCAGAAACCTCATGGCCTAACCATTATAAAGATACAATACAGGGGAATAAGGGAGTAGTGTGTCTCCTTGAGTAGGCTGCCAAACAAGTGTATAGTGTCTTACAAGCCGTGCAAAGGTCCATTGGAAAAGAGTATGCAAAGTAGCTCATTTCCAGGAGGAAAAGTACCAGCTCTACAGTGCCTTAAATTTTCTCAAGCATATACACTACTCCTAGTCCCATATTGAAAGTATCTTGTTAGCCAGCCATCACCCTGCTCTGATAAGAACCCAGAGGCAGCTGCCTGCAAATGGGTGACTCTTCCTTCAGGAGAAGATTGTTGCTTGATATATAATCCTTAAAAGGCATACTCCGGCAAAAATAATTTTCCCAGTAATTGAAACACATTACAAAGTTATATAACTATGTAATATGCTTCCACTACCTATCTGCCCCCTTCCCTATCTTTTCCCCCCTCAACTCCCCCCACCAGGAAGTGATGTAAACTCATTCTTACCTAATGACTGTTGACCCCAAGCTGCTCTGTGGCAGCCATTTTGTGACAATGACATCATCAAGAAGGAAACTGGTCTAAGCCCTGTTAGGCCAGCCTCCCTTTGTCACATGACTCAGGTTGGTCAGCTCAGATTGGCTGAACAAGATGTAAGCCATCTAACAGTTTTACAGAGTCAGTTAGACATCACAGGAGACAAAGTGCATCATAGGAAACCCCAAACTAGGAAGTAAGGAAAAAATAAAGCCATCAACTGGAGCTTCAGTTTAGTTTTTTTTTTTTTTTTACCAGCGCCAGAGTTGTCCTTTAATCATGTTTTAAAGTGTACCTATCATATTAACAAAGTTCAGACATGTGATAGTAACTTGTCACAGGTTTGTATCAGCGAAGGCCCAGGTGCTGACACCCCTGCTGATCATTAGAATGACAGACAGAAGCATGTGGCTGTACGCACAGTATCCCAACAGCTTTAGTGAGTGGTGTACGGTTAAAACAGAAGTCTGTGGATCTTTGTCCATTTTCACTCTAACAAGCATCGGGGGTCTCAGCACCCAGACCCTCATCAATATATGACATGTCAGAAATTTGTTAAAATGATACTGTCCCTCCCCCCCCCACTTTATGTATGGTTCTCTGCACCATCCACAAGCTTAGATGCTGCACATTTTATATATACTTGTATAAAGCTGTCTTCTTTCTGCTGTAAAATCACTTAATTTCATTGGTGGACAATGTCACCTAGGCGGGGCTTCATGGCAGTTGGGCCCTTTTTTCCCAGCAGAGAGTTGGGGCCCAACTGCTGTAAAGCCCCGCCTAGGTGACACTTCGACTGATGACATAAAGCAAGAGTAAATGGGGGGACAGTGTCAATTTAAGGGATGGACATTGATATTAAGGGAAGCTACCTTCAATAGGTGGCACTATAGAGTAAGTTCTTTTCCTTCCAGAAATTAGCTTCTTTTTATACAAACACAAACCCCTAAGCATGACATGGTGTTGACAGATGGATCCTTTATGAAGGACCATTGTTATCCCATTGCCGTTTGCCGCTTCTGCTGTAACGCGTGTGCACTGACCTGGCCTTGATGTTGGGAACGGATTTGAAGTAGTTGGGAACTCTGTTCCTGCTGTAGATGCTCCATCTCCCGGTCATACTGCTGCTCTAACCTCTCCTTTAGTGCCTGGAGTTCTTCTTGCTGATGTCGTTCCAGTTTCTTCACTTCATTATCAAATTTGATTTCCAGTTCCTCCTTCTCTTTTTGTAGTTTCTCGCACCTCTCTGTGTTGAAGGCTGAAAGATCCACAAGAAAATGGAAGAGATTATCCAGGAACGACATGTGATTGCCACAAGGTTCATGTAAGGATATGTTTACAGGTGTATTTTAGAGGATTTTTTTTTTCATTACTAAGCTTTTTCTTAAACTTTCTCGTAGCATATTTTTATATAAGTGTGCAAGATGTATGGAATACTCATAAAAAGTGACCTCACACTTGATCTTTTTGCTGTAAAAACTTCATGCATTAAAGAGAATGCCAAGTTTACAGTGATGTGTATGTAATTCAATGGGTGATGCATCATGTATGTGTATGTATGTAGACAAACACATGTAGTTCAAAGAGTAACACGAGTGTATTATGCTGCAAAATATACGTACAAATACAACAGCCCTTTGGCTTTGTGCACACACCAACTTTTGTGTCCGGTTTACGGCTATCTTTTAGGATAGCTGTCAATTCGAGGTCGAAAAATGGCTGTACAAATAATTGCCATCATTATGAAATAACGGGCCGTTAATTTGCCTCAAAATGACAGACTGCCATCCGGAAAGGTGGCCGCCTAATCCAGTGGGAACATAGCCTCACGTTGCTTGAACTATGGGCCTGGTGGTTTTTCCTTGCCCCACTGGCCTTGATTGATTAATGTCTGCCAATACTCAAACAGAGATCACTCTATGGGGGCCGGAGAGAACTTTCTGGGGAACTTGTAGCATGAAAGTAATGACAAGTTCCCTTTAAGTATATGACACATCAGTAGGATCTACAAAAGCACATGTGCATTTATATACAATTACATAATCAGATACTCTTCTCAGAATTTTCTATGTTGGGAACAAGAACAAACACAACAGGGACGACTACACTGAGACAACCAGGGTGCCAACCACTATACAAGAAATGCTACAGGACTATCATTGCATTAGTTGTATCTTGAACATACAATAATTCCTGAATCTACAGACTTCAGATCATGGGGGTCCTTGTTCTCTAGATGGATGCAGGTCCCGGAGGTGGAACTCGCTAAGATGAGAGAACCCCTTTAAGGATTGTCCTAGAACCTGGACAACCCAATCTAGGTAAGGAAATGTCCTGATAACGTCTAGTGCTCCTTCACTCTGCAAAATGCTCCGCAAGTTGTAATATTGTAATAAGATTAAATATATTAATAACATTATGAAATAGTAATTGAGGCAAATCTGATGTTCAGATTGTATACAAGTAATGTATGATTTCAAAAGTCACAATAATGATAAGCACTTACTATAATAGCTATACCCTTAAAATAAAACCAGCGTGAGGTAACTGAATGAGAGCAATCTAACAAAGGAAGGGGCTCCGAGAACACGACAATAGGTCACAACCACCCTCCACATTCATTGCATCCAATTTCAAACTTTACTCTCGATGGGCCCAGTGGGAGAGCTCACAATCTAAAAATCTAACGTTTTCTAGACCAGTGGGAATATAACAAATAACTCCTTTAAGAACCAGTATAAAGTCTTCTATATAGCTCAATAATAAACTGCCTGCCTGGGAAATCTGTATTATAGCTGTAAATTCATGCAAAACCTTTTGTGAGAAATGAGTGATGGATATATATCGACAAGTATACTTGTTGCAGTACTTGACTGAATAAATGCCTTTCAAGCATAGGTGTAATGCTGTGAAATCCCTCTTTCTTGGGCTGTGTTCACATACTGCAGATTTACTGTAGGAATGCCAGCAAACTCCATGTTCAGTAGCATAGGAGGAGCATGTGATGGAAAATGGAGGCCCAGTGAGATGCAGAAGGATGGATAATGATGAGGGTTGTTGTCATAGTCTGACTCTCAGACCCTGGGCTGTTCAACAAACCTGTACCCCCCGCCACACTGTAACTCTGGCAGTTTAAAAGTGGTGTTAACAGTATGGGATAAATAACGGTATTTTTATGTGTACCTGTAAAAATGAGCACAAAATAGTCATAATCTAAAGTGCTTCGATTAAGATGTCACACTACTTTAACGGAGTCCTTATTGTCTCCACTCCCCACTATTCGTACCTACTGTATGGATTAGGAGATGGCACTTTGTGCTCCATCTCCACAGCACCTGTCTCAGTTTCTATGGCAAAGATTGCTATCTCCTAATGCACACGTATGAACAGCGGGGTAAAGACAATGGCGTCTCCATTAAGGTATCTAAGAACCACAATAAGAATTGAAAAAATTGGAAAAATTACCATTGTGCACAGTGCTATGTGATAGTCATTGTTTATAAAACTACAGGTACATTATAAATAGTTTGGTGCATTTGTAAGTAAGTGTTTTTTGTAAGTAAGGTTTTTTTTTAATATTTGGAGAGGGAGTCGTCATGGGGTTAGATATAAAATAGTGTACTCCATCTCCCACTGCCTCCAAAATCAAACTGGAACATTATTCCCAACGTCAACCACATACCTATATACCGATACTGGACTCTAAAAATTATTTAAATATGCAAAAATGCTGCAAAGACACTATCACCTGTTACTCAATGTCAGTGAGGTAGCCAGACCTTCTACCGGGAAGGAACAACCAGGCGAAGGGGGGTCTCCATTCAAGGAAACCACATTACAACAAAGCACAGTCAAAAATGACAGGACTTGGGAAATACCTACGTAAAGTATCTATCCACAGACTGCTTTGGGGTATTTGCCCCTCATCAGTGTGGAGTAAGATTCTGGGAGCAAAGTCTAGTAAGTGCAGGTTGACCTCATTGGCTTGGTTGTTCCTTCCCAGTAGAAGGTCTGGCTAGTTCACTGACGCTGAGAAAGACATGATGGTGTCTCCCCAGTATTTTTGCTTATTTGATTTCCCTGGGGGCAACATTTCTAGATTCACTGATGCTGAGAAACATGTGATGGTGTCTCTGAAGTGTTTTGATTGATCTTACAAAAATTATTCAGACCCCAAATTAGACCAAAAGACCCCCCCCCCTCACACACACAGATACAGCTCCCATGACCCCCCCCCCTCTTTATCTCACTGATTGCTCTCTTGTGTTTTTAGGCTGGATTCACACTGCGTTTTTGCAATCCGTTCAACGTATACGTTTTTAATTGGGTTTTTTTTTTGAGTCACTGGAAAAACAGATCCAAACGGATGACACACAATTGCATCAGTTTTTGCATCCGTTTTTTCCATAAAATGTATACGTTAAACAGATTGCAAAAACGCTGTGTGAACCCAGCCTTACGCTCATATACTGTTCTCCTGCACCTAACTTCCTAACTAGACTGACTAACTTCCTGACTTTCTTCCTTCTAAAAAGAGTCTGGGCCAGGGATCTTACAGTTTTAGCAGGTGGGTGGGTAACTCTTTCTCAGCTATGGCATTGCTTGTGTCCTACATCACCGACACCTATCAGTAGGATGTAATTCTCCTTCAGCATCACTACAGGAAAAAATTACATAATTTACGGTGCCCACTGAAGTCTGCAGACTAAGGGTACTATTACACCAAGCAATTTTCCGACGACTAACGATTAACGATAAACGATCTAAACGACCGCTAAGGCAAACGACCCGAAATCGTTCGCCCAAGTACACGAAACGATGATCGTTATTTATGATCGTTCTTGCGTTCATTTAGTCGTCGCTATTGCGTACGTTTCAGCTGTGAATTCTTATTCCACCGAACGATGTGCGAACGATGAGCGAACGATCAAACGATAAAAATAGGTCCGGATCCTATTAAACGATCAACGATTTCTCGTTGGTCGTTTAATCGTTGCCTGCTATTACACTAAATGATTATCGTTCAAATCCGAACGATTTAACGATTTTTCGAACGATAATCGTTCCGTGTAATACCACCCTTAAAGTCCCAAGCTGGTGCATCGCGGCATGAACCCAAATTGAGGACCTCAGCTGTAGGAACCATGCAGGCTTATAGATGTAGTTATAGAGAAATAATATGATAATATGTCTGCCATCAGGGGCAGAATTACTACAGGGGCAGGCACATAAGGTCCTGGAGCTGTTCAGGGTCTAAATGTATTCAGGGGTCCAACCTAGGGTGTGAATAGTTTTTTGTTTTAAATTAGTGTTTTCAATATGTCATCCGTGACCATAAAGTAGACACATAGGTCGATATGTTGAGACACCTCGTCATGATATCACCACTGGCCTCTCCATACACTTACATAAATAGATTGTTATGGTATAAAATTCCTCAAGGGCATATACAATTATTGACCATGCCTAATTGTATGTTAATATGCATGATGAGGAGTTATAGCTATATAATGTGTATGATGAATGGATTATGCACCCTTGGGCTCTTTGTGGTTTATCCTCTATAACTATAGACCTTTCTTACAATTTTCAGGTATAGATTCTCAGTCATTTTTTTATAAAATAAAAATGATTATTTTGATCTATTAAAAATAAATAAAAAAATTATAATAATAATAAAATAATAAATAATATATATATATTATATATATATATATACACACACACACACAAGGTGTGCAGGAAGTTCAATTTTTTTTTTAATAAGCTTTAAACCTGACCTTTCCCATTTTATTCACAGCCAATGAATATATGGCTTGCATGCCGTCTGATTTATGGTACAGCCACACTAAATCAACAAGGTTACTATCTCTACAAATGTGTCTGTAAATGTTTCTTCCCAGACATCCATTATGCTGCATGTATTGACTTACTATTGCATAGGGTGGTCTGGATTTACTGGTATAGATAAAAGTATCTGATTTGGAAACCACAGGGCTTAGAGAATACTTATACTTATGCTGCGTTTACACGGAACGATTATCGCGCAAATTTGCTCCTCATCTGTTCCTATATAGTTAGGAAATGGCTTTCACTTATTCCTATGAGTGTGAACTGTGTAAAAAACAAGTGATGTGGGATTGCTCTCTGAAACGCCCATTGAAATCAATAGGAGCTTCAGGAATGCACTGACCAGGGTGCGTAGAAAGCTTTCATGGTGCTGTACACTAGCAAGGTTATGTCGTGTATGACCTAATGGTCTGCTATTAGGTCATACAATGGGAGTTGTGTTTCTCTCATACAGCAGCTAAATACTATCTTAGGGTACGTGCACACTATAAATTGGTGATGGAAAATCTATTGCGCATTTCGTAGCTCACGCCTGCTCGCGGACTCTGGTGCGCAAGTGCATCTCCGCCCGTGTCATAGACTCCATTCTATGCACGGGAGATTCTGCCGTCTGTCCAAAGAATAAACAGTACCAAATAATATCTTCATATAGTAAATAAACAATACTGTCATACCAAGGCCATACAATACCCTCATACTGCAACTAAAAAAGACTGTCATACCAGTACTAAATATTACACTTATATAGTAAATTACCAGCACTGTTATACCATGGTCATACCTTACCCTCATACTGCAACTAAATAATACTGCCATACCAGTACTGAATATTAGGCTCATACAGTAACTAACTAATACTGCTGTACTATGATCAAATGATACACTCAAAGAGTGCCTATATAATACTGCCACAACAGTAGCAAATATTACCCTTATACAGTAAGTAAATATTACTGTCACACCATGGCCATACAATGCCCTCATACTGTAACTAAATAATACTGTCATACAGTAATTTGACAATACCATGCATATATTACCCTTATACAGTAAATAAACATTACTGTCACACCATGGCCATACAATACTCCCATACTGTCATGAATAATACTGTCATCCCATGGCCATATAATAAGCTCATACAGTGACTGATTAAAACCATCATCAAATAATACCCTCATGCAGAGGCTAAATAATACCGCCATACCTTAACCAAAGAATACCCTCATACAGTGACCACAAAAAAGTAACATCCATTGATCGAGTAATTATTGATCACCGCGCTACACAGTGACCAAATAATGACGCTATACTGCAGATAGAGTAAAGCAGTCCTGATCAGGTGCACTCAGCTAGATCCAATGACTTGTGATACAGCCCAGTTGCAGGGGAGACATAGGGGGAGATTTATCAAACATGGTGTGAAGTGAAACTGGCTCAGTTGCCCCTAGCAACCAATCAGATTCCACCTTTCATTTTCCAAAGAGTCTGTGAGGAATGAAAGGTGGAATCTGATTGGTTGCTAGGGGCAACTGAGCCAGTTTCACTTTACACCGTGTTTGATAAATCTCCCCCATAGAGTAAGATTTACACAGTCATGTTCTAGAAGTTCCAGGTCTTATTATGAAATCTAAGCACATCCACAATACGTGCACAGTGTGTGTCTATGAGAACAGAGGAATAACGGCCACTAATGCCTTTCCTACACAGAACCCCCGACCTCTACGCCGCTTCTTTTCATAGATAAAGATGGCCATTTTCCAGTCGCAATTACCAATTGTCAGTCATCCCGTTTCCAGCGGGGAGGAAGCGTTGACATTTACTTTCTCTTATAATTACAAGTTTAGAATAGGCCATAAAGCGGCTAGACTTTGTTTCTGTCTGTTCATCAGCTTTAACAAAGAAAGATTTGGACGCGAAACGCCATGTCTGCTTAATGGGAAGAGCGCAGCGTCAGGTTTCAGCAATTTATAGGCTTCAAGGTATATGACTCATTGTTTCTTGAGAGTGCCACTGTTCCTAAGGAAAGTCCTGCTGTAAGCTGTATTGCTGTCATTAATACTACTTCATGGGGCTTATCCTAAGGCTCTCTGCACATTCAGTGAAATGGGTATCAGAACAAGTACAGTCAGGTACACTCACAATTTGGCATAGAGACACATTCACACAACAGTGCAGTATTTTGGATCTGCATTTTTAAGCCCAAACTAGAAGTAGAACCTACATAGAGTAAAACGTCAATGGGAAGGCTGGCATCGTCCGTGTCTTCAACAAATTCATAGTCTGGGCTAACAAATGCTGAGTGCTTCCATAGTGTCACTATTAAAGCGGTCATCCCTGATTGGGAAAAAAAAACCTGTGCTGCTATCTTCTGGAAACAGCGCTACCCCTGTCTTCAGCTTGTGTGTGGTAATTCAGCTCAGTTTCCATTGAAGGGAATGGAGCTGTAATACCACGCAAAACATGAGTACAGGGGTGGAGCTGTTTTTGTAAAAAAGCAGCTATATTTTTGTAACTCTGGATACAGAGTAGAAAATGTTAGTTGTTTTGCTTGTAAAGCTCTCTGTTCAGTCATAAAGAAAACTAATCCACAATCCTTTGTACCCCTTCCCATTCCTGCATAAATTGTAACCAGTGTGCAGGAGAAAGCTGTTTATGTGGAGGGGAGCTTAAAGGGGTTGGCCACTTTATAGTGAAATTGTTCAGTGTACAGTATTAGTAGGTGTACTCACATTACTTACTGACAGCAGCTCCCTGGATACCTCATAGAGCTAAAATAAGACTCCCCTCCTCCAGGCTGGGCTGCCCTGCTCTGTGGTGAGTATGTTTATAAGACGGCAGACATGGAGGCGCATGTAACCATGCCCCGCCCCAGTGGCATAGGCTTATACAGGCTCAATGGAGAACATTTGGGGGTGGGACATGGTCACATGCTCCTCCATGTCAGCCATCTTATAGACAGACTCACCACAGAGCAGGGCAGCCCAGCCTGGAGGAGGGGCGTCTGATTTTAGCTCTATGAGGTAAATAGGGTCAGTAATTGCTGTGAGTACACTTAGTAATACTTTATACTGAACTATTTTACTATAAAGTGGCCAAGTAAGGAGCAGTAAGAAAGAGAGAGATGAAGGACAATGGTTTATGAGGAACATATGGGACCAAGGGAGTGGTCTATGAGAGAGACATGGGGGGACCACTGGAACAGCTTATAAGAAACTTAGGGAACCATGAAATAAGTCTCAAATGGTGGAACGGGGCGCAACATGGTAGTGGTGGTAGTAGTAGTGATGGGGGACTGTAAGAGAAATATATAAAAACACAGGGGATCATGGAAGCAGTCTGTGAAAGAGATAGAGGACCATGGCAGCCATTATGATATAGATACTGGAACATAAAAGCAGTTTAGGGGGAGATGAGGACTATTGAAGCAGTCTGTGAGACAGATTGGGTACCATGGGAGCAGTTTCTAAGAGAGATGAGGGACTAAGGCCCCGTTCCCACTGAGCAAAACTAGCGGAATTCCGTGGCGGAATTGTCCGTTGCGGAATGCTGTTAGCCTCCCGCTCATAATGGGAGTCTATGTCTCATGCCTCTGTCTCAGACTGTCTCTGTCCAGAGCAGAAGTGGTTATCTGTGGGGATTTGCTACTGGTCAAAATACACCCGATATCACCCTTTGTCCTTACCTTTACACAGTTTAAGGCAGAACACACATTAACAATATAGTAATTCTGTTCATAATGCACTAAAAGGGATTTACTCACCCACTTCATTTCTGATGGTTGCAAGTTCAAGTGATAGTTCTCTTTCTTTCATAAGACCAGCTTCATTCTGTGGGGAAAGTATATTGTTAGATACTTTGTATGCCACATTAAACAAACCAAGCTGAAAGCAGAAAATTATTAAGATGTAACATCTGATAACTGGATAAGCCCTAGACAGGTACAGAATTGAGAGGCAGTCTCGGAGTAGTAGAGAGGTTAGCGCAGACTAAGGACTTTTACAGGAGCGTTAGAATCAGGAGTAAACAAACAAAAAAGAACACTGGAAAAACATAATTGTTCAAACCCCATGTCAGGATACATGTTCTATAACATATAGGGGAGTGTGAGTAACATCACCAGTACAAAGCTCCTGCGCTGTCACCAATGACTTCAGATCTAATAGGTGGAATGGCACTGCTTAAGGCACTATATTTGCAGTCAAAATTATGGGAGATGATTATGCAACCCATTATTGGGGTATGTTATGTATCTGTGATATATCATGAACGGAGCCTAAATCTAAAAGAAAGCATGCACACGGGTCCGTATCATAGGGTGGCAGCAGAAAGGGACAGCAGGAACTCGACACCATGGACCATGCATCCTCCAAACAAGACCTATATGATGGATGTAGGGGAAGAGCAGGAAGGCAAGAAAAGTTGCTGTAATTTTCCAAGAACAGATTCGTGACTATAGGACCCTTGTGGCAGGGTGAATTGGACTTCTGAAAGTGTCTTCTGCTTTAGAAAAAAACAACTGCCATTAGGTTGGGTACAATGCTTAGCTAACTCGACTGTCCAAATGTCCATCCTCAGGACCAGAGGACCCAAGAGTGCACCAAGAAAGATTCCCCTGATGAGAAGGGTTCATTGATTCGTGACAATTGGGCCAAATCTGACCCATCAGCATGGTTATACAGAGATCTAGATACATCTGATCTAGAAATATTTCTCCATTGCTCAGAGATACATTTTTGCCCTCTAGAATCCTTTCTGTTTTCCTAAGACAACAATGGCAAACAGTCTGTTTGCTACTATAGCCCATATATGCCAAGGAGTGATAAGTTGTGTATTCTGACGTGTAAGTTGGACACCAATGTTGTATCAGGCTGCAGTTTCCTGGCTGTATACTCCCTGTTCATCACAACGATTCTTGTTAACCTTCTTTGACCCCTATGGTTGATAAGTAGTTTATATCCACAGATTCCCCTTACACAGGATGTTTTCTATCACACCAAGCTCCAATCATGTAAGGGCAGGTTATGTAATAAGGTGTCAAGTTATAAAATACTGTAATGCCTATACCAATGTATTACCGGACAAAAAGTATTCAACCGATCCTCAAAAGCATAGCCAACTGCATGTATATGAGCAGCAACAACTCTCTATTCTCAGCCCCCCTCTCCTTTGAAAATTTTCAGTGGTTTATATCAAGTTAACATATATTTGGTGATTTATTTTTTAGTGTACTGTGTACATTTTATAACAATCTTGAAATCTTGCGGTCTTCATTCTGGCCACTAGGGCTAAAACTAAACTGTGACTTATTGTTCTGTCTATTATGATAAGGAGGATGATGATGATGGAAACTGATGTGTAAACAGTGTAAACAGAAAAATGATGTATACAGTGAAAAGTGACACCAGTATATAGAGAAGACAATAGGCGTTCCGTCTCCCTTTCCATGTGGAATGACCTCTGCAAAAGTCACAGAGCATGCCCGGACACCTTTCCAATTTTTGTGAATGGAAGAGGACAGTTCCTTGTTTATTGTTGCCTTTGTTCATAGGGTTTGCTGTGAGGCATATCTTTAAATGCTGTTAAAACCATTGATTAGTGTTCAGCAAGCACTTCACAGCAAGTTCGAGTCGATCTGAACCCGAACGTTCGGTATTTGACTAGCTGGGACTGCAGAACTTGGATAAAGCTCTAAGATTGTCTGGAAAACATGGATACAGCCAATGACTATATCCATGATTTCCACATAGCCTTAGGGCTTTATCCAAGTTCAGAAGCCACCGCTAATCAAATGCCGAAAGTTCGGGTTCAGATCAACTCGAGCATGCTCCAGGTTCGCTCATCTCTATTAAGTGCTCATTTCTAGAGTAGGGGAATATTCAATGCTCGAGTAACAAGCTCCATTAAAATCAATGGGAATGTGTATGGTCAGATGGCCACCTTTACCTCAGCATCACAAGGTGCTCGGTTCAAGCTCGATCCAACATCCTGATGCTCGGTCGAGCACTATCCTCGATCAAGCATGCTCGATCAACACTACCATTGAAAAATTACTCCCATAGTTTATATCATAGCTGTGTTACATTTTAACATTGTTGGGCTAAAAAGACAAAATCAATCGGTCTGGGTAATTTTATGCTTCTCAGTCAGACGCTGTAATTTGAGGCATATTTGTCGTTGTTAGGTCTCCGGCATCATCATGACACAAGCATCTAGAAGATAATTACATTAAAGGAATACCACAGTAAGCTTATTTATTGCGACACAGCAGCCGAGATAATGGAAACTCATTGGATCAAAGACGCAGGAGGCGTAAAATACCACTGATAGATAATCAAGAGTGGAACAAAACACTCAGAGGCTAATAATGTCCCAAATGAACCATTAGCAGCAAAAAGTGAAGGCCCACACTATGAACACTGTGGAGTCTTGCAGCCCATTAATTCTGCATTATACAGAGTAAAATAGATTATCAGACATTGCCTACTGTCTCCAATTTGCTATTGTTAAATTAAAAAACCTGATTTACTTGAAAGAGGCTGATCTGTAATAACACAGTCCATGGACAAGTGTGGCACTGTTTCTGAAAAAAAGAATACCCTTTCTCCTAATCTACGATTACCACTTTATCAGTTGTGTAGGTCTTTATTAAAAATTTTGCCTACTTATATTTCAACTGCCTCCATAGTTTTCCGCATGAAATATTTTTGCTTTGTACTTTCACATAACCTAAAGGCCCTATTACACAGAGCGATTATCGGCCATTGCGGCTGTGTAATATAAGGCAATGATCAGCCGACATGAACGATGTCGGCTGATTGTTTCAGTCATAGTCTTTCAACATGTTGAAAGACAAATGACTAATATGACAACGGTGTGCTGCCGTCGCTCCGTGTAATAGGAGCGGCAGCAGACCGCCGCAATCTCCTATCGGCTCCTACAATCTTTAGATCGGCCATGGAGCCCCCCAGCAGCTCCCTGCGGGTCCCCCAATACTTACCCGCTCACTGTCAGCGTGTGTAATAGCGCCGCCAATGAGCGGGGAACGAGGAGCAAGTGATTCTCCCCTACAAATCTGCTCTCTTCTCAGCCCATATGAGGTGTCCTCCTGGAATTTTCTCCCCTCTGTCTACTATTTGATGTGATGTGCAACCAGTTGCTATAATTAATATTGAACAAGTCCATTGGACAGATTTTTTTTTTTTTTTTAATTTTTACACTTTTGTGCCTCAATGACACAACCGTGGATCTTCACACGGTCTGGTCTAAATATTAGGCAGGCCTAGTTAATCTGCCCCATTGAGTTCAAGTGGTTAAACAAGTCATGCGTAAAAGAAACATTGATAGTGTCCTACAACATTAACCACCAAATTTATTGACTTTTATGGTTAAAGGTGACAGAACAGAACAACATTCACCAACGCCAGCAACCAACAGGGCCAAGCAACTTCACATAATCTGCACAATCATGTGCACATATGGTATGTTTAAGGGATAACGTCCGACACAAATTGTAATTTTCTCTTCAAAAATTGATTTGCCACTTCCTAATGAGAATTCTCCTTATCAAATCAGCATAAAGTGTGACTCCTCATTCCCCAAGTATGAACCCAGCCTATTACACCCTATAATCCACTTACCATTAATTACACAGCATAGATTCCCTTTTCCACTGCAACATTAACAGATATTTTTCACCAGCTTCTATGTGTAGGAGAATATTTATCAGCTGCAAGGAACGCTCACGCTCCAAGATCCTGCAAGTCGCTGCAGAGAGAATGAGTACTGGCAGGTTCCCCTGCTAATAATACTTGATCAGGGGGACTCCCAGCAGAAGGATTGCCTGTGATTAGCCAGCCCTTAGGTGACCTATCAGAATAGGGACAGGGAACCTGCAGCCCTCCAGCTGATGCAAAACTACAATTCCCATCATGCCTGGACAGCCAAAGTTTGCATGATGGGAACTGTGGTGGTGCAACAGCCAAAATGGCCGGAGGTTCCTCTTTCCTGTATTAGAAGAAAAAGGGTTGTTTATGGCTGGGGTAAGAAAGTATGGATTGTATTCATTTGGATGGGGTTGAGCTACAATGTCAGGCACAGCTTATAGATAGGAGTGGTGCTATATCTTTGGCGTGCGCAGTGTTCCCTTGCAGCACTGGGTTCAAATCCCACCAATAACATCGAAAGCGAGTTTGTATGTTCTCCACATGTTTGTGTTGGTTTTCTCTGACACTTGAAGACATACAATATAAGTTTATCATTAAGACTGTGAACCCCAATGGAGGCAGGGACCAATCTGAGTGCAGCGGAAAATGTTGAATATTGAATATATGAATATGTTGGGGTTATGTAAATTAAGGAATTATTTTGCTATGATTATAATAACTTTCCTATGAGAAGATCACAGCATTGAAGTCTCAGCTTATAGTTAAAGGGGTTATCCAGCGCTACAAAAACATGGCCACTTTCCCCCCTACTGTTGTCTCCAGTTCAGGTGCAGTTTGCAATTAAGCTCCAATTACTTCATTGGAACTGAGTTTCAAAACCCCATCCAATCTGGAGACAACAGTAGGGGAAAGTGGCCATGTTTTTGTAGCGCTGGATAACCCCTTTAGGCTGGGTTCACACTACGTATATTTCAGTCAGTATTGTGGTCCTCAGGAGTGGATTAAAAACACAGAAAGGATCTGTTCACACAATGTTGAAATTGAGTGGATGGCCGCCATTTAATGGCAAATATTTGCTGTTATTTTAAAACAACGGTTGTTGTATTGAAATAATGGCCGTTATTTACTGTTATATGGCGGCCATCCACTCAATTTCAACATTGTGTAAACAGATCCTTTCTGTGTTTTTAATCCACTCCTGGTTTTGGTTGCAATATGAGGACCACAATACTGACTGAAATATACGTAGTGTGAACCCAGCCTTAACCTGTATACAATGCAGTCTCTTCTGATAATGTACTTATACACTATAAACTATGTACAAACAGATATTTAATTTACCAATAAACACTATAGTAATAAATTGCACTTTAGCCTTGTTAACTTAAATGTTGTTTTTTTTTTAAATCTGTAAAATTCTTTCAATTGTATTGAGGGTGGATGCCAAGGCTCTTAGTATCATAATGCATCAGTCTCCAAGTAAGTAGCTTATAGTTCCAGTTTGCAGAAGAGATTTAAAAAGATCCCTATAGGAATTCGGCATTTATTCCTCCTGAGCCTGAATCAGCCCCATTGTCTTGTGTGTTCCACAAATTTGAAATAAAACAAGTGTGAACCAGTTACAGGTAAAACACAGTGACGCCCAACTCATAGTCCTGGGGTCACATATGTCAGATGTGCGGCCCCCAGGGAGAGAAATTCTTGGATCACATCTGTCCTCCCCAGGGCAATGATCAGGCATGAGCGCTCCTGTACTACTTTGCCTTCTCCTCTGGTATGGGGACCCTGTAGAAACTTCCCTCATCTCCAAATGTTGTATTGTGTGTATATATCTATGAATGAAGATTTATTATATACTTTTGCCATTATCTACATGGCTTGTGCCTTACCAAGCCATGGTGCTTGGGGCAGATATCAGTGGAGAGCATGATGTAAGTGGGCCAAAGGGAGGACGAAAAGAGGAGGACGCTGGTTAAATTCTAGGATCTTGTGGTGCTGAGACAATTCACACAAAATGTTTTTTGTTGTTGTTGTTGCAGATTTGGCTGCTGTTTTGTAAAGATATGGCCCATTTTGGCAGCAATATTAAGCTACATTCACACAGAAAAGATTCTGCATAGATTCCAATATGCATCTTACGGCAAAATCCACATGGAAAGCCGCATGAAAAGCAAAGCACACCAGAAAGATGAAACATTATGTGAATAGTAAACATTTCAGAAATGTATAGGATACCAGTATCATATCAGCATATCAGTAAAGCAGAGATTCAGTTTGCAGTCATAGCCCTATATCTACCTTCCCTGGATAACAGTACAGCCCCGGGAACTACTAACAACTTTTTCCCCTCTCTGAACTAATTAAGAAAGTTTTAATTTTCATAAATTTTAAGAAAGTTTTCTAGTCTCAGTCTTATTACATGGCCTGACTCCAAAAGGTAACCAAGCACAGTTTTTATAGATCAGACAGCACTTGTTTGCAGAATGGTTACAAGGCTGGAGCACTGGGCGAGGAGGGTTTCCCAAACTATTAAAGCATTTCTCTTGGGGCCCTTTGCTGCAATTAATCATACCCTATTACATGGGGCGAGGATGATATTATGATGGTCCATAATGACCCAATCAGCTGACACACAAGCATTTGCTTGTACATAGATCACTAGCCTTATTACAGAGGGCAATATGGGCCAGTTCAGCAGATTATGGCCCTGTGTTATAGGACTCTTAGCCCATAGCTTGGTAAGGTTTGAATGCGCTTTCCTTTGTATCTGCAGACTCATTGACCATTTTAGTAAGGTGATTTCATAATTTTTTTTCTCAGCACTGAGCAATTTCATCTTCTTTTCCTCTACTTCAGGGCTGGGGCACGTGCGGCCCTCAAGCTGTTCCAAAACGATCATTTCCATCATGTCTGGACAGCCAAAGTCAGGCATGACAAGAATTGTAATAGCTGGAGGGCTGCAGGTTCCCCTTCCCTGTAGAAGTAAAAGAACAATCCATAATCTTCAGGTTTCATGTTTTGGTATTAAACATTATTTTTGTCATTTGCTTTGAAACAAAATTGGGGCTGTATATTGTTGCTACCCTCCGTCACCCAACACTCCTTCCTATAGCCTGGATAGAAGGATACATTATGCACGGTCAATAGTGGCAACAACTGTTGCTTCCTGCATTCAGTTACAATACTCTGCGGCACTATCACTACCTGCACTGCTTATCCTCAATATTGTTCTGTGAACAGATTTCACTTACTATCTCATCATTGCAACACGGGTGACAAATATTAAGCAGTATGAACAGAAAAGAGAGAGAAAAATCAATATTTCCATAAGTCATATTTCCTGCCCTGCCTACAGGGACACAGTTCATAAATCAATCCCCCCCCCATGTTCTCATATGACCGCTATAATGTATAAGAAAAAAACTCTAAACTCTGCTCACATGACAGTCCGCACCATAGCAACAAGCAAATTAAACAGTCACCCTATATCGAATCAATAAGGCCGTATCTACACATAACACAAAATGATACAAATAATGCTAACACCAGCCGAAAAATTGGAACCTGTCATAAGTTATGGGCACCAGAAACCTCCTATAACGAATAGTGCCATTCACCCTCAGGTATGACTAGGGGATAATCTCCACTCCTCGGGTTTCCAAGTGTCACCATAAGGAACGCAATTTTGTTCAGCGTCTGTTTCCCATATACGTGAACTGTATAATTGCTATGTATTAGTTATAGCATTGACTGATCGCAGTATACATGATAGAGTGATAGAGTAAGATTTAATATATATCTATATATATCTATATATATATATATATATATATATATATATGTAGTGCAGGACTTTCTACACAATATCAATTATTCTACTACATTAGTTTGGCTTTGCATGCATTTACAACTAGACGTAGGGGCATAGGTTACTGCTTACTACATGCAATTTACATTGAAAAGTATAGGGGTGGGGGACTTGATCCACCGGTAAGTCATATCCTGCGAGTTATTTAGTACAAGCAATATTTTATAAGGAGGATCTAGAGAAAATAGCCATTAATGATACTATCCAGCGACTATGTATCCGCACAAAGCCCCAGTGTTTCCCTTTACTATGACACATGCATTTTGTGTGCAAACCACCAGTTGTCTGGCAGCCCCTCCTCTCACAGTGCTAGACAATAAAGCAGACATTGCATCTCGCCTTGGCTCATGGATAAATAGGAAGACTGTACCGTCTTGTCCCCACAGCAGCAGCAGCAGCACTGGCCCATCCTGGCATCCTGGGAATAAAGGCAGCTTCATTCAGAGGGTTGAGATCAGATCCTATAGAAAAGCGTCTGTCTCCTCCAGTCTTGTCTCTTTCCATGTGCACATAGTGTCTGCTCTCGATGCCTGAGCTAGTGGTTAGCTCCAGGAATCCAGGCAGCCCCAGCACTGTGCACATTGGCAGATGGGAGGGTCCTTGCTCCCTTGTACAAGCAGCTGATCTATAGCTGCATAATAAGAGAACATTCACCAGTCTCCTAGACCAGCTGATGTGATCGTATAATGGGATGTCGGCGGCCAGTGACATCATCTGCCGGTGACTTTGCTTTAATGGGAACACAAAGAAATTACATTTTACCTAATGTTTCAAAGATGGTTCTCGTTCTCTGTTTAGTAATAAATATTTATGATGTCTCAGCCTGACGACTAGTCCAGGAAATGCATTCAGATAGAAGCGTGCCCAAAAGAGACAAAGATCAATGCTACAAATAATATATATTATAAGATGTCTTAGAATAGAGGGTCAGTGCTGTATGCATGGACCTTGCATCATGGAGGAGGCACAAAGAGTCCATGCAGATCCCACCATGGTGGAGGCGCGCAGAAGAAGAATAAGTACCCATAGAAGCAGACATGGTAACTCTTCTGATTTTACCAAAAGTCTCACTATTTTTAGCCACCTTCATAAATAGTGTATAACCAGCCCCCTCCCCCCAATTAAAATATATAATTAGCCGTTAACTATTGACGGTTTAATCCAGTAGAAAACATTCTCTATAGTTAACGTCCTTGTTCCCAACTTTTGTTCAAAAGAAATATTGGGTCTGGGGTCTAAATATATTTAGAGGGTCTGGTTAGAGGGGTGTCATGTCTAGGGTCTGAATATGCAGTACGTAGGGCGAATGGCTGTCACTCCCGAGACGAGTTAAGGTCCTATTACACTAAATGATTATTGGCCATACTTGGCCGATTACTGGCTGTTCCGGACGATAATTGTTTGGGGTAATAGGTTATGTTAAAAGGCAAGGATCAACTGACATGCATGTCGGCTGATAGTTGTCTTTCAACGTTTTATTTTAAAAAATGACAGCGACAGTCTGCTGGCCATCGCTCAAGCAATAGTAGCTGCGGCAGCAGACCACTGCTCTCTCCAATGGGCCACCCAGACAATCTAATCTGGGCCACCCCTCCCACAGCTCCCCGCTCAAAGTAATAGCACAGGCAGCAAGTGGGAAGAGAGGAGGAAGAGAGCGCTGACCTGACAGGTTCCTCAGTGTAATATGGCCCTAAGGATCCTATTCCACGGGCCGATGGGGGCCCGATCAACAATGTAAACGAGCGCCGATTTGCTAGATCGGCTCTCGTTTACTCGGCCTATTCCACGGCCCGATAATCTTTTAGCGAGGGCTGCAGGGACATCGTTACCCATGTCCTTGCAGCCCTTGTTTAAACATCATACTTTACCTATCCAGGCTGCAGGTCTTCTCCTGCGCTCCTTCTTCCCCCCAGTCCCGCGTGCAGCAGCAGCTTCGGAGTGGCCTGTCTGAGCTGACAGGCCGCTCAGCCAATCACTGGCCGCGGCCGCCCCGGCCAATGATTGGCTAAGTGATCTGTCAGGTCAGGCCGCTCCGAAGCTGCTGCTGCGTGCGGGACTGGGGGGAAGAAGGAGCGCAGGAGAAGACCTGCAGCCTGGATAGGTAAAGTATGATGTTTTTAGATCGTCGGTCGTCCGCCGCGCACCGATATTCCACGTAGTGATGCACGGTCGGTGCCCGATGATTTTTGGTTTGCACCTAAACAATCAGACGATGATACGATCATTGGTTGATCGTTGCCTTTATTCAACGGAGCAGTGTTCACCCGAATCGGGTCGATTCGGCCGATTATCGCTCGGTGGAATAGGCCCCTTAGTCTCTGAAGTGGAGGTGCTGCAGTCAGCGGTTGGCACCAAAGACACACAGGAGGAGACAGGCTAATATATGTAGGGGTCTGGTCTGACAGTAGTGCAATCAGTAAAATTTACCGAAATTTGAAAAAATGTATCCAACATGCCCTAAAACCCAACGGGTGTGCATGTGGTAGTTTTCTCTTAGTTTACAATAAATTGCTTCGCACATATATTAACTTTGGGTGTTCAAAATGTACAGTACCCTGACTATTCCACACCTCCAGCAACATCTGGAAGCATACGTACATGATCAGATAGGTCTGACAGTGAACTCAGAGAGTCCTGCTGACAGTTGTAGTCTGAGGACAACCCATGTTCATGTTCCTGGAGACGTCATTACGTCTGATAAGAAGCAGTGCTCAGCTTTGCTCAATGACCCATATGATGATTTCTATGTAAGACCCACTTTCCGGCAGACACATTAATGGAGGGGGTCGCAGCTTGCCCTGCCACTCCCCAGGAGCCTAAATGGTCGCTCACATAGAAATCACCACAGCAACAATGAGTAAATTATTGATAGTAATTGTACATGGTTACTAGAAATTATTCCGAAGGGCGATATATAATAAGGACCATATATGAGAGTGTCCATTTATTTAAGGAACTTATCTATTTAGATGTCATATAATAAGCACATGCAATTTTTAGTTTTATCCATCATAAAAGACACTTTTTTTTCACAAAGATGTCTTTTGGTTTATACTATGTTAACCCATATTGCACTACACTTGAGTTGTGTTGTTACTGTGCCTTACACTGACACTTAAGTTATATTCCCAGCACTTGCACGCTGTAGATTTACAGGCTTTAGAAGTAGTTATCTCCAGCCTGTGGCACCTTACACAAAACAGTGTTCCCCAGCCTATGGCTCTCCAGTAGTATTATTGCAACAGCTGGAGAGCCACAGCCTAGAGATAGTTAATAATTCAGAGCCATAGCCTAGATTTTCCATCACCAAGGGCAAAATAACATGGCCAAGGTGCAAGGCACATGGAAACTGCACATGTACTAAGCAGTTTGCAGCCAGCGCAGCGGCCTATTCAAAGAGCTGATGAGATCAGTCAGGGTCTTGGCTAGTTGCCAGCTCCTACTTAAGCCCCTATTTCACGGGTCGTTTTAGAGGAGCAAACGAGCGCTCTCAGCGCTCGTTTGCTCCTCGTTCCCTGTTCGCTGCCGCCGCTATTCAGCGCGGCTGCAGTGAGCGGGTGAGTGCGGGAGGGGCGGCGGGAAGCTGCGGGGGGGGGGGGGGGCTGCCCGGGTGATCACTGATCGTCCGGGCAGCCCAAAGGATACAGCAGCGTCTGCTGTCGATGCTCCTATTCAACGGAGCGACGGCAGCAGATCGTTGCTGTATCATTTGCTTGTTTTTCAACATGTTGAAAAACAAGCGACTGCAACGATCAGCCGACATGAACGATGTCGGCTGATCGTTGCACTCTATTCCACGGGATGATTATCGTCCGTAGCGGCCGATATCGGCCAAATACGAACGATAATTGTTCCGTGGAATAGGGCCTTTAGGGTAGCTTCACACGTACCATATCACAGCTGCGGATCTGCAACAGATTTGACTAAATAAATGAACACAGCATTAAATCCGCACTGTAAAATCTGCTGCGGATCTGCTCCGGATCCTCAGCAGATTTGATGGTGCAGATTTGATGCTGTGTTCATTCATTTAGTCAAATCTGCTGCCGATCCGCAGCAGAAAATCAGCTGTGTTGCGGTACGTGTGATGCTACCCTTATTGCGAGTGATAGCTCCATAGTTGTCTGCAGTCAGTTTGATTGGGCGACCAGTGTGGGACTGATGATGATTGGAAGGGGTCTCAGCGCCGAGACCCTGACCGATCTTAACCTCTGGCATGTCTGTGCAACATGGAAAAAGTTCATTAAAATGTTACTTTATTATCTATTACTACGCTGTAGTGAAAATGAAATTTCCTCCTGTTCATACCTCTGAAGCGGCCAGTTCATTCAAAGTAGATTTATGTACTGTAACTTGCCATACTAGTTTTTTTTCATGTTTTTCTTTATTTTAACCTTTTCTTTCATGTGTTGTGTGAACCTTCTATTGTCTAAAGAGATGTCTATGAAGATGGTGGGCAGCATACTATCTGGCCAAACAAAACTATAGAGGTTCTGGTATACCCAATGGCACCTATGACTTCCGTTTAGTTCTGTTTATGAAACCTATAGGTAAATGCAATAATTTAGAGTGCTGTTTTGGTATTTATTCTTCCTTCTATCTACTGGCTGCTGAAGCCTATCTATGGCCGAGTAAAACATGGTTTCAGCTCCTGGATGATAAGACGCATTGCTGTGTTTTTACAGCCAACAACGTATTATCTATACACACAGTGCACTGGGAAGATCTAGCCCGTGACCCTTAGCTATCTGGAGAGGACGTGTGCTACACAGGCACAATATAAACTTATGTCAAAATGACTGCAGGAAAAGTAAACCAAGACAGCTGAAGGAGAGTCTGGAGACTGAAGCATTGATGACCTGTCCTTAAAATAAGCCGTCAATATTCCATTTGTAGGTCTGACGCAGTACCAGACAGCACAATCTACTGTCTGACAGGGATCTACTAATGATAGACTCACCACTGGCCACTGAGCCTAGCCTTAATACTTCTTATGAAATGGATGATAGGATGATATTCAATGTTTAGATTGCTATTTCTTTCATAAAGGTTAGGAAAAGTTCAAAGATAAGTTCCTCTGAGGCGCATGGGGCCCCCATCAACTAAAGGCCCTATTCCACGGAACGATTATCGTCCGTATTCGGCCGATATCGGCCGCTAATCTTCCCGTGGAATAGAGTGCAACGATCAGCCGACATCGTTCATGTCGGCTGATCGCTGCAGTCGCTTGTTTTTCAACATGTTGAAAAACAAGCGACTGATACAGCAACGATCTGCTGCCGTCGCTCCGTTGAATAGAAGCGTCGGCAGCAGACGCTGCTATATCCTATGGGCTGCCCGGACGATCAGCGATCACCCGGGCAGCCCCCCCGCAGCTCCCCGCCGCCCCTCCCGCACTCACCGCATTGAATAGCGGTGGCAGCGAGCGGGGAACGAGGAGCAAACGAGCGCTGAGAAATCTCGTTTGCTCCTCTAAACGACCCGTGAAATAGGGCTTTAAGATGGCTCACTACCATAATTCAATTAAAATGGTAATCATAGACATATAACTAACTTTATAAAAATAAATCCCCCTTTCAAAATGACAATTCTATATTAGTATATGTAGTCAAGGCAAGACAAAAAAATCTGTATACACTTAACGTTAAAAACTGGAGAGGGTATTCTACTGTGGATAACTGGGGTATATGTTAAATATGGTAAAATCAGAACAATCATCATATAATTCCATTTCTGTTAATGGGATCCGTCATTATTCATGTAAAAATGGAAGCCATGACATCAGTACGAACTCAGCCTACAAGTCTACAAGCCAACAACGGATCTCCTGTGTACAAATATACTGTGGCTACAGGAATAAATAATGGATATTAGAAAGAGAAAGAAAGTCTCTGAATATGCTGGAAGCACTTACGTGTTGCTAATGGAGATATATGCGGTGCAAGAAGAAGAGTCCCTGCTGAGAAGGGCCTACACAGCTCGGCTGACTGTGGTGAAGATACTGGAAATACTTGTACTCATAGTTACTGGTAATACAATTTACTATGACAGGGCGTAAGATAAAGATGATTGTAGTGTAGAGTAGCGATGAGCACACTCAAGCATGTTCACTCGGCATTTGAATACCGATGGCTGACGAAGTTGGATGCTGCCCTAGGGAGTCCTGGAAAACATGGATACAGCCTATGGCCTATGGCATCCAACTTCACCAGCCATTATTATTCAAATACCAAGCAATCTGACTCGAGCTCATCTATAGTGTATAGCACTAACTCAGAATTGAGCTACCAGAAGAATCTTTGCCTCCTTTTCTGACTACATGATTCTCCATTACACAGCAGGGACAGGTTAGTATAGATGAATGCTCTTCAGCATTAAATGGAGAAAGTCTTCAGTAAAACTTTCCGAAACGTGACATGTTCCCGTGATCACTGCAACTAACCTGAAGCTGACCCAGGTTAGACTGAACTGGATGTAGAATTACTGGCAGGGTTTGGTCAACTTAGAGCAGACTTTGTGTAGACTAACCTAGGCCTAAACCTTCTTTCCTCACATGGCCTAGCAGGGGGGCCAACAGACATGTCAGCTCACACTAAAGCCCCTATTTCACGGGTCATGTAGAGGAGCAAACGAGCGCTCTCAGCGCTCGTTTGCACCTCGTTCCCCGCTCGCTGCCGCTGCTATTCAACGCGACAGCAGCGAGCGGGTGAGTGCGGGAGGGGCGGCGGGGAGCTGTGGGGGGGGGGGCTGCCCGGGTGATCGCTGATCATGCGGGCAGCCCATAGGATATAGCAGCGTCTGCTGCCGATGCTCCTATTCAACGGAGCGACGGCAGCAGATCGTTGCTGTATCAGTCGCTTGTTTTACAACATGTTGAAAAACAAGCAACTGCAACGATCAGCCGACATGAACGATGTCGGCTGATCGTTGCACTCTATTCCACGGCACGATTACGGACGATAATCGTTCCGTGGAATAGGGCCTTTACTGAATAGTCTAGAAATTAACTAGAGACTACCTGGCTGCAAAGCTGTCAGACATTCTCTTACTTCTCTAGCCAGGGCCAGACCAACTAGTTTAGACTGGTTCCAGCTGTCTGGGTAGAGAGAGGGTTCATCTTGGGAGACTTCTCCCTCAGAACATTCAGGTAGAAGCTGGTCTGGGGGAGGGTCATGTGACCAATGTTTCATGCTTCCTCTATATGTGATCCACCATAGTTGGCAGTGCAGAGAAATATTTAACCTTTGCACATCTTTATACAACAATGTATGTTGAAATGGCACTGAACCTTGTTACACTCAAAATACCCAGAAAATAATTCAGATATTTAATGGGAAAGATTTCTCAGCCTCATGACAACTTTAAACTACAGCAGCTGGGACAAGGATATCAGGACACTGCACTACCATTAACACATACTCTTGTTACAGGTACTAATGCTCCCAGATGCCCTGCATAACTACTTCTATCCTCCTGGTCACCCCAGCATGACATATACTATAGTATCCACTACCATGGGTATCATCTCTAGGATTTATGATATCATGAATTTATTAAGCGGACAGAACGCCTTTCCCCATAGGTAATTGTAATTGACATTCGACTATGCAAGTGCATACTTGTAGCAGATGTGTAGAGACCACTCGTATATTCATATCATGTGTGAGCCAGACTGATGTTTCTATCATCACAGATTAAATAGAAGTGACATGCAGGTGCCTGAGGGAACTACTACTTTATGTATAAGTTACTGGCTGAAAATACAATATGCTCTGTGTTATTATGTGTAATGAAAAGAAGATACTAAACAAAAGAGACGTACAGTATAAAATAAAACTCAATTCTTAACTGTACCAAAATACATTCTAAAAATAAAAATAAAAAAAAGAAATCGTATATTTTAAACAGAGAGCTCAGGCTAATTTAATGACGTCCCTTAGATGTCAGAAACGCTTGGCTACTGTTTACTGATGACTCCTCCATTGACTGTAGCCTGACTATGTAGTTGCTTAACAGAGGGTCAAGATGCAGCTGGAGATCTGACATACTGTACAGTATATTCAATAGTAATTTAGGGCCCTATTCCACTGGACGATTATCGTTTAGATTATCGTTAAATCGTTTGAATCTAAACGATAATCGTTCGGTTGAATAGCAGTTAACGATTAACGACCGAACGAGAAACCGTTGATCGTTTAATAAGACCTGGATCTATTTTTATCGTTGCTCGTTCGCAAATCGTTCGCATTGAATAAGACGTCGTTCGGTCGTTCGCAGTAGTGACGAACACAATAGCGACGTCAAGATGACAGTAAGAACGGTCATAAGTAACGATTATCGTTCCATGTAAATGGGTGAACGATTTCAGGTCTTTCGCAATAGCGGTCGTTTGGATCGTTTATCGTTAACGATTATGCGAACGATAATCGTCCGGTGGAATAGGGCCCTTAGACCAATAGAAGCAGACAATGTGGCTCCATTGGAGCCCATTCATGTTTGGTCTTAGCTTCTTCCTTACAGGGGAGGGCGAAAACTAGTGCAGAATACTCTAGGGCAGGGGTGTCAAACTCCGGCCCAGCTTTAGCTGTCCAGGCATGATGGGAATTGTCATTTTGCAACAGCTGGAGGGCCACAGGTTGACACCCCTACTCTTGGGGATCTGCATTGTTTAGAATAAAGTGGTGGGAAACTGGCTTAATAGTCATAGAAACTGAGTATGGAGGGGAAAATAACCTTTACTGTTCAGGTTAGAAACACTCTGCATCATGATACAAAGCCTACTTTAATATCTAACTTTTTTTTTCTTCCTGTATATGCCAGTCTCATACCCTGATTACTTTTTACAGAATTTAGCAATTTTGTGGTCTTTTCCAGGTGCAGTCACTGTATACCCAATGTCTAAAGTACCGTAATGCACTGATGGTTACATTCAGGTCTCATCGCTATGTTGTCTCCACTTGTTGCACAAGAAGATTTGGATTTGCAGAGCAAGATAAAACATCCCAAAAAGTTGACTTATTTTGGTGTACAGCCCTGCTGAAAGACCTATTCGAGGGTTCTTTGTAGCCATAAGAAGACTTCTTTTCCCATCAGTCAGGTAACACCCTCCAAAGATTACGACATGGAGAGAAGGGAGCGGCTGCACATCCCACCCATGGCTGATACTAATGCCGCTAGGCCTATTTTAAAAACCAACGCCAGGATGTCGGTATATAATTTGATCAAACCATATTGCCCCATGTACCACGTGCAGGTGCCCTGGTCCACACGGGTCCTTACACTAACTCCACACTATTTCGGTGAGTGACTGCCAACCCCGCAAAGCGTGCACATGCAGGGTAGGGAGGCCATGGAATGGCCCTGCAACCCTCCAAAGATTGTTCCCCATGGGAGACTCATAAGTAGCTAGTTATGATTAGAGCCACAGCTATACCAGTTATTGGTTTCCTGTAATGTAGAAGGTCTCACTAAATTAGACAAAGCTTCAGGGGGGGTGCACAATTTTATATATTAAAACATTGGAAAGGGGGTGCCATGGATTAAAAAATCAGCTACATTCACATGTAATATTTTAGTACTTTTTTTAAACTAAAATATTTTTAGTACATTTTTTTCATTATAGTTTTTCTTGTTGGCTCCACTCCTGGTTTGGCTAAAAATGCTCCACAAAATACTATATGTGATGCTAACTATATTCTATACTGCTCTCTTGGCTATATGGCTAGAGGCATCTCATTACCAGGTGATAATACTATGAGCCATGTTATCTCTCCTGTACAATTACATTTATGTGACTCTAGGGACAATGACAAAACTGATTTACAGAAGCTTAGTCAAAAACATTTCCCGAAAGACGATAAATATGTGCTGTACTGAGCGGATGTAACCGTATAACATGAGATTATGACTAACCTTACATAATGACATAACCTATTGTAAAACTGTAAATCCATGCTGCATGAATCATGAGGTCATCCACTGAGAAGAAAACATGAATATTTCATAGGTCTAAACACACCATAAAAGCCATATACTGGTAATTCTTAAGTACGGGTAATACTGGTATCCTTTGTATTTTATTTTTGTAGTGGTTAAAATGACAACACAATGGAGTACAATGCCCTCAGGTTATAATATGTCCAATGTATATTTTTTTGTGGAACATAATGACTGGCAATATCCTATTCAACATACATTTCTGGATAATGTGTACAAAGCTTTGCTCCAAATGCGGGACTATTGTACCAGCCATACAATCATTTCCAGTCATATAGTACATTGGTATGCAGAGAGCTACCATAGTGATTTGTAATGATTCTAAGGACATTGCTCAGGAGCACACACCCAAAATATGTCCTTACACATATACAAAACAAGATGTATATAATGGCCATGTGATACCAGTGTGGCAAAGCAGTCGGGGGTTGCCATTGGCCGGGGTAGCTTTGGTGGAATTTTGGCTTCTAGGTGGGTGTAGCGTCACTTGGGCACTTGTCATGGTAGCCTGGAGTGCAGTTGGTATTCATCCCTGATCAGACAGGCAGTGCTTCTGCAGGTTTGAATAACCCAAGTGTAACCTGGTGTGTAGGTGCAGAATGGATAGAGTCCAGTAGCTTAACCAGAATAACGTTTGTTCTTCAGTACAAAAAATGAAGCTTCAGTAACTGCAGGTGCAGACAAGAGGTAGAAGAAGTAGTAACCGTAGAAGTGAGAGTAAAGAAACGTCTTGAGGGCTCTGTCCAAGGTAGCTGTGCACTCTGCCAGGATAGTGTAGTTGAGAGAAGATACTCATACTCACGTTTCTGACCGCCTAATGCCCTACAGTGTTGGGATACCTATCCTATTAGGGTAATACGAGGTCCCTGTGCTTGGTTGAGCAGACTTCCAGAAACTTTACAGAACAGCCGTGTGTTACAGTGGGATACGTAGGCGTAATCTGCAGCTTTGTCCTGCTGGGGTCAGTACCAAACTCAGGTTTACTGTCCTGTACCTTGTTGAAAGTATCTCTAGCGTGGACAAGGCTATCCTCAGAGAACATACTTTCCTCCTGAGGGGTCTAGCACTGCATGCTAGCAGTGGTTTCTGACTTAGGAACACTCTCTCATATTGTCTATCTCTCTAACTCCTGACTGAACTAGAAGTCCATCCCACCAGGAACTAACCTCTTTTTTATAGGGGCAAACTAAACTCCCTTGTGATTGGTGGGGCTGTGTAGTGCAAAGAGAGAAGAAAGAGGATTGGAAGAAAAGTGAGGGAAACTAGGCCTGCACCTGTAATTGGAGGACATCAAACATGTGACAAACACAGTTAACCCAAAGCTTCCTTTAGCTGTCCATAACATGAGGCATACAGAAAACACAGTAGTGACATCTAGTGTAGAAAACACAGAATACACTCTGACCATATCCCACTGTGAGAACCTGAGTGAGTTAATTTGCCCAGGTGCAACAAAGACTTAGTGGCACACGTGTACTGGGACATTACACCAGGCCTGCAATTACAACCAAACGACAATTAGTACTGTTATTTACATTTCACTGTACAAAGACCAATATTACTAGTGATAACATTACCCAAGGGCAAAATAATGCAGCCACATTATGACTACTACTATTATCACTACACAGTGACTGGATGATGTCACTATACTGTTATTGAATAAAAATACTATACACATGCCAGTATTACCACTGTATAGTGACTATATACTGTAGTGGTAGATTGATTGTATAATTAATTACAGTACAGTTACATGTAATAATCTGATCTAATCTGAGATTAGAGTTCTTCATTTTTCTTGTCTTTTCATCAGGCCCAGGACCTCCATGAAGAGCTCAGGCATAGGTTTCCCCCATGTCCTTCTCTGTCATACAGACTTCTCTTTACCCCTCTCCTCTTTCACAGACTGTTTTCAATGATTCCCTGCCTCACAGACTGCTCTAGATGCCGCCTCTCACAGTTTAATCATTTTGATCCCACTCTTACAGCCTACTCTTTATGATCCCCCTTTCTCACAGACTGCTTCCCCCTCCACATAAACTACTTTTAATGCCCACTTTCATAGCAGAGAAGTAACATAGTATAAAGACTACTCAACAAAGACAATTTACATAATAAATAAACATAATGCTTAATCATTACCCTTATATCTATATCCAGATTAAATCATGAATGTCAGTGGACAAACATGAGGGGCTAGGAATGTCTGGGAATCACATCATTTCAATTTAGAGTTAAAAGTATAATTCTGTGAGCACACAGTGTTGTTATCTACCCTCCCCCCCCCCAAAAAAAAGAAAAGTTATATATACAGTGGTACCTTGGTTTAAGAGTAACTTGGTTTAAGAGCGTTTTGGTTTAAGAGCTCACAGTTTTTCAAAATTGTGACTTGGTTTAAGAGCATTGTTTTGGTTTAAGAGCTCCCTGTACTCTGTGGGAGCGTGAGTGGGGGAGGGGCATGGCTGCATAGCAGGGTCTACAGCCCTGTACTCTGACCCAGGAAGTCTCCCCCACCTTCCAAATGATAGAATATCCACTTCAGGCTGGGGCTTGCATTAGGGGACAGGACTGTGGAGGTAATCTCTTCAAAGCTGTAACCCCTCTCTCCCCGTACAGAGAGCGCTACTATAGAGTGCCCACATCTGCCCTGCTCATTCCTTCATGCTACCTGCAGTGTTTCCCATCCTCTCTGTTACTGTACAGTAACTTATAATATCACATATTCTGCTGTTTCTGAATGTTTGTTTCATTTGTTTTACATGTTATTCAGAATAATAAATCACTATTTTTGGGGTGGCGAACCAATTGTCTGCATTTTCATGATTTCTTATGGGAAAATTTGCTTTGGTTTAAGAGTGGATTTGGATTACAAGCATGAACCCGGAACGAATTATTTTCGTAATCCAAGGCACCACTGTATATATATATATATATATATATATATATGTATTGTAAATCGCCAACATACTATAAACATATTGCACAAATATTCAATGTAACATCCTCATCATATAAAGGAGGTATATATAGAGGATGGACAGCTTAGATGCCGGAATACCTGTTTAAACCGAAGTGCTATAGAAGTAGACTTCTAGTTAGGAGTTTATACAAAGCGTGATGACATTTGAAGAATTCCACTGATATACTGCATAACCTTTTATTCCCTCAGTCTTGCAGCAAAACATTATATTTCTTTTATTTGAGATAAAACGCATCCAAATGATTGTATAATCATAAGAACAGCGCACAGTGTGATGCTAAGTACTGAAGATAAATCAAAGCCTATATGGGTTGTTGGATATCCCAGGGGATATGCTGCTGAGCATAAAGACTCTTTAACCCGATTAGAGGCCAATAAAGTGTGCAGTGCACAGTACACTCAGTACATCTCCGTAATTGTGTGGGATTCCTAGCACAATGTCCTCATCCTGACATGAGTGACAACGATACCCCGGGGAGCTCCGGACACAGAAACTCCTGCCTGCCTTGTCTCATCTCATTTAGAGGAAAGGGAGAGGGGGTGTTTATAGGGTGGATGTGAGGTGAGGAGTCATCCGAGGCATCGGACACATTTCATTTGCTTAACAGGATATGTGTACCGAAGAGATACAAATCTCTAATGACACCATTTATCATTAGCGGAACATTACGGACAACCGAGAAGCACGGAAGCATTGCCCAATGATCTGAAATCCATAATTATTCTTGGATGTCTAACATGATAAATGTCATGAAACTTATCATTGGTCGCATCAGCAATAGATATCGAGGCTTATGCACAGCTATTAGACGTGCACAGACCCTTATAGCAGTGTCTGTAAGCACTGTGCTGTCCCCATGAACCTCCATATCCTCCTCAACAAGTGATATACCATGTAAAAGCATACCTTGTTTTTCTAACAAGAAAAGAAAACTGTGTATGGCTCCGTACTTTATGGGCCCACTAAGTTATATGGGTGTCGTATCTGGTATAGATATGACATATACCCTGAACATGATCATCTAAAGGACACTGAGAAGGAAGGTCATTTCCTTACCTTCATCTTCCTCATCTTCAAATCTTCAATTTAATCAATATGCAAATAGGGCAGTTTGGTGCACTGGGGTGGGACTACTAGCCTCAGTGTACCCATCCATCCCACACCTCCTCAAGAATATTTATCAATATTTATTTAGAGTACCATCGCACAGGGCGACTCGCAGCGGAAATCTGGTAGCGAGTTTTGCTGCGAAATCTGCTATGAGGTAAGGTCCTAGCAGGTCCCTGGGCATATATACTCGTAGCAGTCTGAAAGACCTCTGCAAGTATGTAATTCAGCCGCTTCCTTAACCTCTTAATCGGCTCCCGCTGTGTGTATACATTACCTGTGTCCTTGCTGCATGGGGTCCCGGCTTCCTGCTCTCCTGCCCAGCCAATCAGTGTGTTGCCCAGCCCCAGCCACTGATTGGCGGTACAGACTGCTGCGAGTATGTATGCGCAAGGACCTGCCAGGACCTTACCTCATAGCGGATCTCGCTGCAAAACTCATAGCGAGATTTCCACTGCGAGTCGCCCTGTGTGAAGGTAGCCTTAGAGTGATGAGTCACTGCAGAGCGCTGCCTCCATAATCATGGGGAGGGGTGGGCTGGCAGGTGCACTAAGGGCGGTAGTCTCACCCCCAGTGCACTAAACTGCCTAATTTACATATTGATTGAAGTGAAGATTTAAAAAGGCTATGTACACTTTTGGATTTTATTTTTACAAAGCTTAAATTCATCCAAAAGGAATGATTTTTGCAAATGATCACAAATAAGAGAACGTGTCTCCATAGTTACAGACCAGGGGTGGACACAGACTGCAAAGGGCCCCTGTGTAACAAATGTGTTTGGGCCCCCATAACCTATTCATATCTCCACCTTTCTGCCTTAAAGGCACACACACATGTACGCCCAGGCATCCGGTACATGTGTTCTGGTTTCTCGGGAGGGCCCTACAGCACAGTACAGATGCCACTAAAGGACTGTACTGCAGTCTGTGCAGGCCTTAGTGTGGGACTGGGGTACCTGTGGCTCACCAATAGAACTGATTATGGGGGGCACCCAAATAAAGAACCCGTCAGAAGCGACATGCTTACCTGGTCCCATCCTGTACTGATGTATCTGTGACCACAACTCCTGGAATAACAATAACTACAACTCTCAGAATGCCTTACACTTACGAAGCTCTCAGACAATGCTGAGAGTTGTAGTTTCCAAGGGGACAACCCCTTGAGTTGTCTGCTCATTTGCACTTCACGTCCCAGCACATCCTGAGGGCTGCAGACTGCAGTACATGCTGAGAGTTGTAGTGTTTGCCGCTGTTGTACTTGGAGGGTCCTGGGTGCACTGTACACTGGATCTGGGAAATTAGATTATATAGCTCAGAGTATGAAAGTGACCCCAGAACAGCAGTAATAGGGGATACAACAAATGGGCCCTTAACCCCTTAAGGACGGGGTCAATTTCCATTTTTGCGCTTTCATTTTTTCCTCCTTGTGCTTAAAAGGCCATAGCACTTGCATTTTTCCACCTAGAAACCCACATGAGCCCTTATTTTTTGCGCCACTAATTGTACTTTGCAATGACAGGCTAAATTTTTGCATAAAGTACACTGTACACAATTTTTTTGCACTTACACCAAAATGAAATAAATTAATAGTTTGGGCGAGCATGCGGTGATACCAAACTTGTTTATTTATTTATTTATTTTTATTTATAAAATGGGGAAAGGGGGGTGATTCTAACTTTTATTAGGGGAGAGGATTTTTTTGTAATAAAAAAAGTTCCTGGGGACTAGCCACAATGTATAGCCACAATGTTCCTGGGGACTAGCCACAATGTATAGCCACAATGATTTCTCATAGAGATCTATGCAGTATAGATATACTGCATAGATCCATGAGATCAGTGTTCTATTGCTTTTGGCTGCTGCAGCCAAAAGCAATAGAATGCTGAGCCGGGATCAGCACCATTATGGCGCAGACCTCGGCACGGTAAAGATGTCAGTTCTCGCCTCAGGCAGCAAAAAAGCTAGAATCGGCCCTGACTAAGTGGGCCCCACAGGAACACTTCCCACACTTCCCAGGTGCTGATACCTACTGAGGTACCCACTACAGACATGTGCCATGCTGAGCTGACACTTTAGAGTCAGAGCCTGGTTGGCTCCTCTATTGGCCTGGGCCCCTGTGCAGCTGAACAGGCTGCACAAGTGATATTTCCGCCTCTGTTACAGACTACAAAAAAACACCTGTAGTCTGATCATAAAGTCTTGTGTTATCTACTGTACTGGTTGTTACAGTGGTAACTTTTTGGAGAGCCAGGAATGTGCTCAACTAGAGCTCCACCCTGACTTCAAATTACATCATATCATGTGGTAGGCGATTACTATGACTTCACAACTCTCATTGGGTCAGGCACTCTGTCTTGCACAGTAGCCCTTTGTCAGTGTCTGCTCTAACTTTGTACTTTTTAGTTTATCATTAAGATTTTATAGTTCAGATTAGCCAGTACTGAATGAACTACAGCTGCATGGCAGTGCAATACAAGTTGTATGCAATATTGTGGCTAAAATAACATAGTTACGCTATAAAAAGTCCCAGTGCAGTCATAGTTTAAATGGTGATATTCTAATGTGTTCTGAATAAGGAATATGTTACGTTCATATGGTAAACTGCAATACTGCCTATTGACCTGTAGATGTCACTAGAGTTCTTCTGAAATCTCTAAGAAGAAAGAAAAAAAAAAAAAAAAAAAAAGAAGCCTAGATTATGAGGAATATTTAGCCTGGTAGTTCAGTGCTGGTGGCATACATTGCAAGAGCAATTATTTCCTATGTGAGCATGTGAAGAGGAAGGAAAATTGTCAACAAATGATCATATTCCAATTGTTCAATTCTTGCTGCAATCCACTGTAAGTGCTTTAGCAGTTTCTGATGCTAGCCATCTAGATACCATGTCATGGAATGCCAAGCCTGCTCCAGCAGAGCAAATTGGCACAGATAAAAAATACTTCTTTGTTATCCAAAACCAAAGTTACTGTAACACATGAAAAATGTAAATACGGGGTAATGCATAAGGATCTTGTAAACCTCCAGTTTTAGGCTATGTTCACAGTAGGTAAAAAACATGGCCGTTTCATAACAGCCGTATTTGCATAAACAACCGTTATATTGCAAATACGGCCATGTTTTTTTACGTAGTGTGAACCCGACCTTAATCCGTAACTGTCATATAAATGTCATTTTTCAGAAATCAATAAATATCAATGGTACAAGCAATTTTAAGAAACTCTGTAATAGGTTTTATTGAGCAAAAGAGTTTCCTTCTGTACTCAAAAAGCTGTTTTCCTACAACCCCCCACCCTTACCCCCGAGAAGAAGAAGGATATCTGTGTCCATTATACTCTATGGAGAAGAAGGGGAGAGGTTGAGGGGATCAGTGAGCACAGAGAAGAGAAAAGGCAGCCCTGCAAAACACTACATCCTGCAATGTTATCACATCAAGTTCCCAGATAAGCACTTACCTTTCTGACCTGTGAATCCAGCATTTTATGTGCCCAGTCTCCAAACTGCACAGCTGCTTGTCTGCTCTCCCTGCTCACTCATATAATATTTCAACCCAAAATATTGGGTCTTTTGCTATGTTTTTTTTTTTACATGTCCTTTATTTGCATCTGACCAGTCATCTGGTAACACATGGCCAACACAGTTCCATAATATAGTTATTAAAGGGGTCTAAGAAACAACGCCACTCTTATCCTGTGGCTATATCTGATATTGCAGCTTAACCCCATTGAAATTAATACAGCAATATCAGATATGACCAAGAGTGGCGCTACTTCTGGATCAAAAACAGAGCCCCTTCAATACTACACAGTGTTGTGAGGACAGAGTCCATATGACTGCAAACAGTGGAAGCGTGTCTTGTTGAGACGATAAAGTGGAATGTAATGACAATCTAAGGGAGTAATTGCATACATAATTACCGATTTTACAGTCCACATGACCTTTTATATGGCGGCTCCAGATCTTCAGTCATTAGTTACAAAAATCATTTCTTTGTATTGGATTACACTTAAGAGTAAAAGCCATTGACTCCTACCTTCCAATTTATACCGCCAGATCATTAAAGTGAATTGTGTTTTAATAAAGAAATCCAAACCAATGAAACATTATGATGGTGAAGCCCCGGAAGGAATGGCATCTTCTATCATTACATGGGATTGTGCGACCTCAAGCATCTCAAAGGGTCTTAATGCGGAGAGAAGAATAGCGCTGTGCGTATAGGACATAATGAAGAGATCTTAACTGCACAATAACCTTCTCTGCAGTAAGGTGCGGAAAAACTGATGAACTCTATGGGGAGAGGACATGGCGTGCCCTAAATCTATGGCATATTGGGGAGGTTGGTAAAGAGCAGTCCAGAAATGAACCAAATAGAATAATATTGTCATATGTAAAGCATTGGCGCATTTTATTTTTTCCCCTTTTCTGAGCGGCTGGCACCCCCCTTCATAAGACCTGCATGACCCAAATAAGCAGGATACACCCGTGCTCACATGTCAGTACCTCATGTCTTTCCCATTCTCTCTGCAGCAGTGGTGGTGAGTGCAATAACATATTCATACTTGTGTTGTTTGGGGGCTGCCTTCTCCACTGGTGGTGTCGGCTGGGTTTTGGAGGGGCATTTTGGGTTTGGTCCTGTGACATTGGGGTTGCAGGGCCATTCCATGGCCTCTCTTCCCTGCATGTGCACGCTTTGTGGGGTTGGCAGTCGCCGACCGACACAGTGTGGAGTTAGCGTAGAGACCCGTGTGAACCAGGAGTCCGGCACGTGGTACACGGGGCAATATGGTTTGATCAAATTATATACCAACATCCTGGCATTGGTTTTTTAAAATAGCCTAGCGGCATTGGTATCAGCCATAGGTGGGATGTGCAGCCCCTCCTTTCTCTCCATGTTATACGTATACCGTGTAAGTGTATATATGGGAGTCTTGGAAATTGTGCCACATTTACTATACCATATGATCTTCTTGATAACTCTAGTGTGATTAATGCCATTTTTGGCATGTAGTTATTAGAGATGAGCATGCTCAAGTCGGATCATTCGGCATTTGAATTACGGTGGCCCGCTAAGCCACCTGGTGCTGCAAATGATGACAGCTCAGGGGGCCTAGTGAATTGCAGGAGAGGGCAATGCGCTCTACCTTGCTCAAGCAAAAGAGTCCTAGAGTTCTTGTGTTCCAACAGAGAGTGTATCCCTGTGTGTTTTACCTACTGATCTTTACAGACCCCAAATAATTGAGGGAAGGGCTTAGCTAAGGGGAGGGGATTACTGTTGTCGGTGTCCTACTGCAAACAGTGCAGAGGGGGGAGGCTCCTGCTGCAGCCAGTAGTTTTACAGCCCCACACAGGATTGTAAGGAGGGGAAAAACACAGCTTATGAGACTAAGTAGGATCAAATGAGAACTATTTGCCGTTTTACAATCCAATATAAGAAAGATTTATCATTTATATTTACTGATGTATATTATTTTTTTGAGGAAATTCTCTTTGATTATTGGCCAAACTGCAGTAATCTGTGTGCTGTAAGATGGTCTGTTCTCAAGCAGATGTCAAAGCTGCAGCTTGTCATACGCACTAATACCTGTCAGCATGAAGGTCTGTAAATACGGGAAGGTTTATCTTCCCAGGAAACTCATTTGTCTTTCTGTCATGTGATTTCTGATTCTAGAACGGCCGTGCTGTCTCCTTCAATATCCCTCACACTTCACATATAAATTATCCACCAGTGTTTTTGACCGCCTTGTACTACAGGACTCCACAGGCAACGTATCTGGAGCTATAAAATCACAGTCACTAATAAAGTCTTCCTTAAGACTCAGAACATGAAATTACTATGAGAAAACAACCCATGATATTGTATATAAGGGAATGCAGCATGATAAAATGAAATTATTTATATCATGTTTTTTTTATTCTAAATATATATATTTTTTAACATTTTTGGTGTTTTCTTATGCAAATAAAAATAATCTTGAAATATCCAAGTTTTCACACTGACCATTAGAACAGAAACAATAGGCTGACCTTTCCTTTTTTTGGCAGCTTATGCGTCAGCTTTGCTTTATAGAATAGGATAGAGTCCCCAGAGTCATCTCATTGTTATTAAAGGGCAAGAAAACAACAACTCCGTTGTACTGCTGGAGTCCAAAATAAGGGTTGTATGCATTTCACCTGGCATTCTCTAGGGGAAGGTACTATACTGTACCTCCATAGCACCTTAGGCTAATAGTGAAGGGTGTGATGAAGAGTACATACAGGGGAAAGGACTCCTGTCAAACTAGGAGTCCCTGCTCTTATACTAAGCAGTGAGGCATGCACTGTATGACTTGATGGTTAGTTCACATTTTCTGGTCTGGGTACACAGCCGAATGTAAGTGGCTATGATGTATGCACAGTCTCTTACACTCATGAATACATTGTGCACCTGGCCCAAAAATTGGCAATCAATTGCAAGTCAAAATTAGGTGAGTCCTACCATACCTCACAATATTTTATCCCTCACATCTACATGGTGCTATTTTGCCATCTGTCTCCTACTATTTTGCCAGTCCTGTCTCCTACAATGATTGCACTCCCATGGATTCACTTAAGATAGGAATCCCCAATCTGTGTCTTTGCAGCATTAAAACTACAACTACAGAACCGCTATAAATGAAGGGCACAGAGCGGGGGTGCATGTGATGTGGAGGAAGAAGAGGGGAATTAAGGAGTTAAAAAAAGGTCAGTTAGGGTTGGGTGGACTTGGTAAGGGAGGGTGGTTTTTGTGTCACCTTCCAGGGTGGAGCCAAAGGTCCTATAAAGATGAAGTGAAGAAAACGTGGAGTATCAGTTTCCTGCCGGTCCAGCAAATCCACATCTAGATGATCTGGATTTGCAGTGCCATTTGACACATTGTCGGCGCGGTGCGGCTAGGGGAAAAAAATCTCGGTGCTGGTACTGCTGGATGTTGCTCCCTTGAATTTTGGATCTTTGACATGTTTTCATGTTATGTTATTTATTAGGTATTTATATATGTCTGTTCTGTTTTAGGACTTTTTTTTTAGCACTTTCATAAATTTAAAGAGAGTTATTCTGTGGGATTAGTTGGAACCTCACGTGGGTGGTGCAAAGAGGAGTTATGGTAAGGGAAGGGTTAAAATGTAGCCAGAAGAGAACTCAGCAATACTCCATAGCAATAGACTGCCAGGGTATGTTAGGAAGTTGGAGACCACTGACCACAACTATTATGCATAGATTTGGAGGGACACCATTATATCTGAATTAGAGCTTTGTGAGGTTTGGTAGCAGTGTCAGTCACTACCCCACTTTGGCACTGTCATGCTTACACACATTTCATTTTACTTCTTAGGAAAGAACAATGTAGATAAAAGTAAAAGCGTCTCTTACCTTATTAAAGAAATACTGAGTTGTCACAGCAAATACTAAAAATCCGCAGCTTGTTTTTTTGAATTCTTGACGGATGAATACGAGTTCCTTCGCCTGCTCCTCACACTTCTCCTTTAACTTGTGAACAGTCTGTCGATCTGACTCTCGGGTCTGTACCTCCGTCTTGGCTGCATAGCCATTCTTTGTAATTGTTGGCTTCAGCTTGGGATGTCCTGGTGTGTAAAGTAGGAAACAGAATATGAGCGACATTACACTCCAGTTATCTACAGTATATCTATTTTATGTAATGTAATAGGAACAGCAGGGATCATACAGCTTTTCTGAAATTATAAGGCACTAAATTGCAGTCTTTGGGGAACCTGGGAGCAGGTGATCATGGGAAGTGGTGTAATGTCCCTGTAACCACCTGCTATAAATTAAGCTGAATTGTTATTGCCCTTAAACATGTGTTTGAAATGTCAAGAGAAACCACCTCTGTCTCCTCTAATATGACCTGCAGAGTAGGGCCACTGGTATGCCAGTAGCAAAAAATTGCTGCGGTGTCCTAAAGGTATTAGCCACTAGATATATGCCATACTAGACATATTCCTTATTGCCAATCAAGTGATCAAATGTAAATTAGGCTGGGTTCACACTGTGTTTTTGCAATCCGTTTTATGCAAAAAAAACGGATGAAAAAATGGATGCATTTGTGTTGACTTCCATTATAAAGAAATGATCAAAATGCATAAGTTTCTTCAGCGCACACAAAAATTTGGTCAACCACCTCTTTGTCGATGTTAAACAAAAGGATGCGTTTTAATCCATATATATATAATCAATGGAAAAACGAATGCATAAATTTTTTCATCTTTTTTTGCATAAAACGGATGGAAAAAAAAACGATTGCAAAAACGCAGTGTGGACACAAAAAATGAATTTCTCCCTACTAAAATCTTGTACTACAAAATGAATTCATTATTGACCCCATATGCCGAATGCCGTGAAAAAAACAAACAAACAAACAAAAGAACATTGTTATATCTTATAGTAGTGCTACACCCCACGTCTAACTTGTTGATGGATGAGATGTAAACAGCTGCAGTACCTACAGAGCTGATGGTAATGGTATAGGTTATGTATAGAATTACTTCTGCACCCATAGCATTGCCTGTCTACACATGTGCAGACTTGTACAAACTATTTCTGGCACGTCACATGTATATGTCAGTGGATGTGCATGCAGGAGACCAAATCACGTTGTTTAAAACACGGATACATGTTATAAAAAGCAGCTAAACTTTGATCATCTCCAAATCTGAATAGGTTACGTTGCAAAGTCTATTGTGACACCATGGGAGCACCACTGAAAATTGCAGACATAGTAAAACAATTGAGGAAAAGTAATAGGCCAGTCAGTATTGTCACAGCTGATAATCTCCAGTAGAGGGCAGCATCCATGAGGGAGAATGTAGTGCGCTGTCCAAGCATGTGGTGCTGAAATCAAAGATAGCTATCACCAGACCCGGCCTCTTCATCACAGACAGATGCAGACCTGCCAAGTGGTGAAATATCCTCACACTGACAGAGTAGTGTACACAGTGGGAGAATCATAGCATTGTATGCCATGTACAAAGTCTAGATAAAATACCAACTGAAGGCCTATCAATAGCCTTCTAATGGGAGTATATGGCTACATCAGACTCATACCCAATATTCACAGTTTCAAGCGTGCCCTGAAGACTCATCTCTCCAGACTCGCTTATAATGTTCCCTAAACTTGTCTCCCCGCTCTCTCTCTGACGGTTCCTGCACTCTATGGGAGGCATTTATTAAGTCCGGCGTTTTTTACGCCGGACGTAAAAATGCCCCCGCAGCTCCGGCGCTACGGAGATTTATGTAGAGGCGGACTGCCTCTACATAAATCCCGTGCGCGCCGTTGCGCACCGCCGAAAACCTACGCTAGCTGAGGACTGGAGTAGGTTTTCGGCTTACATTTTGGCGGAACGGATGGTAAATCGCGCGGACTCTGAGTCCGCGCCCTTCGTTCCGCCCACTTTCCGCCCCTTCTACGCCCCCTTTCCGCCCCCTGGCGTACTCGGCGGAAAGTGCCGATTTGCGAATATTTTATTCGCAAATCCGCCATTTTTGAATAAAAAAAGACACAAATCTGCACTTTCCGCCGAAAATCATCCATTCGCCGGATGATACATGTGGCCCTATATGTTTACTTAATCAGACATTGGCGTTGTTACTGGCTCATCCTGTATTTCCAACTATGTACAGTGGCCGGACCATGGACAAATGAAGCACTTATGCCTGGTGTCAACCTAAGTTGTTAGTCTGTAAGCTCCAACGAGCAGGTCTTGTTTATACTTTGTATTTTTAATGTTGTTTTTATTTATTCTAATTATTTAACTGTGTATTATGTACCTCTCTACTGTATGCATAGAAAAAAAAAGGAAAACAAAAAAAGCGCTGCGGAATCTGTTGGCGCTATACAAATAAAATCATTATTATTATGAAAGCATAATATTGATGAAGAAATACAACGTAGAGAAACTTCCCTGTCCGCCTTTCAGCAGACTTAGGGCTGATCACTTTAGTAAAGAGCACTGATCTGCTAGATTGACATTGTTTACTGATACTATTACATGGCTCGATTATCGGGCAGCATGGGCTGTATATATATATAGATATATATATATATATATATATATAGATTAGCGATATCCATGGAGCCCTTGCTGTACATAGCAAATAATAAACTGTATACGTTACCTCTCCACGCTTGTTGCTACAACTGCAGAGCCGCTCTCTAAAGTGACTGGCTGCACAGAAAATCACTGGCTGTAGTGGCTGACCCGGCCAGTGATTGGCTGTGCAGCCAGTCACTTCAGAGAGCTGCTCTGCAGCTGTAGCAACAAGCATGGAGAGGTAACGTATACAGTTTATTATTTTCTTAACAGATTCATCAGCCATCGGCCGTGCATCCCCACCATATTACACGTAGCGGTGCACAGTCGGCGATCAATAATTTTAGACTGAACTATACACCATGGGGGAGGTTCATTGAAGCTTGTGCAGGGAAGCAGTTGCCCATAGATACCAATCAGATTGCTGCTTTCATAATGAAAAAGGCCTCTGTAAAATGAAAGCTAGAATCTGATTGGTTGCTCTGGGCTGCTCCTCTACACAACTTTTGATTACTGTCCCCCGTGTTAATTTCCACTGCAGATATTGCTGCCATCAATTACAGCAAATGTGTCAGGCCACTCCCCTTCCTGCTAAGCCCCACCCACTGTCACATGTTTACTAACATAATACACAGAGCAGCAGTGGCAGTTATGATGACATCACACAGCACATGACATCACAACTGGCACTCAATGTAAACAACTCTGGACCCTGGAGTCATTGGACAGCTTGTAGAGGATGAGTGCAGGTATGTAGCTCTTCCCTAAATGCTGGGACCTCATCGTGTCCCCTGCTGTGATGATCAGCACTGTTCACCATAGAGGAGTTGTCCCTTCAGTCAGCTGTTATGTTGGTGAAGGGGGCACTGCTGCCTCCCCAGGACACATGTGGTATTACAGGGCTCCCATACAAATGAATGGCTGACTTTGTAATAACTGAGTCCCTCAGAGCGTAGAATAGGGCTTCAGGGCATGTTTATGGTGCCGTCTTATAAAAAGAATCTCCTCGTTGCCTATAGCAACCAATCACAGCTCAAATCTCAAATTTTATTAAACTCTGGCAAAGTAAAATCTGAACCCTGATTGGTTGCTATGGGCAACAAAGGACATTTCGACTGCTTGATAGAGTATACCACATGACATCACAAGACCTATGACATCACAATCGAATCACAATATAGAAACCTTTCTTTTCTCCCGTGACAGATTGAAGAGGACGACTCCCAACATGAAGCTGAGGCCTCATTCATATGTCCTGCAGCTGGGCTCTCCAGTCTCCAGTCATGTTGGACTCCATAGCGGCTCCTTTATTCCGATTGTAGAGAAGCCATGGAGCTATTGTAGCAGTAAGTATATGGGGGGAGATTTATCAAACATGGTGTGAAGTGAAACTGGCCCAGTTGCCCCTAGCAACCAATCAGATTCCACTTTTTATTCCTCACAGACTCTTTGGAAAATGAAAGATGGAATCTGATTGGTTGCTAGGGGCAACTGAGCCAGTTTAACTTTACACAATGTTTGATAAATCTCCTCCATGGTTTGTATTAGATTGTAAGCTCTTTGGAGCTTCTCATGCACATTGGAGTGTACGCGCTCAGGCGGGCTGTGCGGCTAGTGCGTGTGGTGAGAATGCTGGCGGTGTGTCGGCCCTGGTGTGAATGTGGCCGCAGGAGCCCCGCATCTGGCTGTCCGTAGAGCGTACGCTCTCATTAGCAGTGCGCCTCCTGTATAATGGCAGAGTGTCTGTGGTTGGTTAGACTCTACGCGTCCAGGAGCGGTGCACCTGATGTACATAGAGAATAAGTTCTGAGGAGAAGCACATGTATTGTATATTAGATTGTAAGCTCTTAGGAGCAGGAAATGTATCGTATATTTTGTATATGTTGTTTATGCTATATATCTCTCTATAAAATCTATACATTTAATTCTATCTATATGTATGCAGCAGGCCAGACGGGTCCAGGGAGATATCTGATCGCCACTTGTGGGGTCAGGAAGGAATTTTTTCCCCCCCTGAGGTAGAACTCTCCGGGAGGTTGTTTCGCCTTCCTCTGGATGTTTCGGTTCAGTGAATCTTAATTCAGGACAATGGTGGAGGACCGTGGCGAGTTCTGTGGCCCCCACCAGGCCTGACCTGAGGGTCACTGTGACCATGCTTAGTGTAATAAAGGCCGGTAATGTTTTATTACAATGTTGCATTAATAAAATTCTAAAACTTATCTATTGTGTGCTGTGTGTTTTATCTAGGTTTCCTCTTACTCAGTGATGGATGACGCTCAAAGTGTGATAGACTACACGTTCTGTCTCACAAACAAATCATACACCAACATAGACCATACACCATGGTATTATGCAGTACACCAACCAGCCTGTCCCTTCATTTACTAATATATATTAATATATAGAGATAGAGCTCTGCAGTGACATTACCGCAGCGCATCTGGTTGTTTCATTATTGGGGGGGCGGGGCTTCAGAGCAGATCGGTGCATCAGAGAGTGGTAATTAAAGGGTTAAAAGATCAATATTCATAATGAACCTCAGCATATTAAAAGTTAGAATGTTGACAGGAGATTGGTTTTATGGCACGGTATAAAGTATTTTCAGTCACCAAACATCTGCCTCACTGTGGAGGGTGACAGGCAGGCTCGGACTGGGCCACCGGGGGACCGGGGAATTCCCCGGTGGGCCCTGAGCAGTAAGGGGACACAGGGCTGGAGACCACATCAATGTGGTCTCCACCCAGCAAGCCCAGGGGGGCCCCCGTGCTCCTGGGGGGGGCCACTCGGCCTCCGGGTGCCGCACCTTGCCTTTTAACTGGAAGCGATCGCATCAATCGCTTCCAGTTAAATGTAGCAGGGTTCCTATTGACAGCGCGAGAGGCCATAGGCTTCCCACCCTGTCAATCACTCTTGTGACCGCAAGCAGCGTTCTGCTTGCGGTCACAAGCGTGCCGTCCCCGTCAGATCAGCAGCTCCCTGGTCCCGGGCTGCGCCACCACTGAGCTCCGTGTGCGTGCCGCGGCGGCTGGGACTTCCGGTACAGGGTGCGCAATCCAGAAGTCCCAGCAGCTGGCGCAGCTCACACGGAACTCAGTGGTGGCGCAGCCCGGGACCAGGGAGTTGCTGATCTGACAGGGAAGAGAGAAGAAGAGACGCGCGGCCGACGGGGGAGCGTGTTGTAAGGTGAGTTGCTGTTGTTGCTGGGGGACAGCACTGGGGGATATAGAGGGGCTGGACAACATGAGGGGGGCTATGGGGGGGATGAACAACACTGGGGGCTATGGGGGCCTGGACAACATAAGGGGGGCTATGAGGGCCTGGACAACATAAGGGGGGGCTATGGGGGGATGAACAACATAAGGGGGAGCTATAGAGGGGCTGGACAACATGAGGGGGGCTATGGGGGGATAACCAACACTGGGGGCTATAGAGGGGCTGAACAACATAAGAGGGGGCTATAGAGGGGCTGGACAACATAAGGGGGGCTATAGAGGGGCTGGACAACATAAGGGGGCTATAGAGGGGCTGGACAACATAAGGGGGGCTATAGAGGGGCTGGACAACATAAGGGGGCCTATAGAGGGGCTGGACAACATAGGGGGGGCTATAGAGGGGCCGGACAACATGAGGGGGGGCTATAGAGGGGCTGGACAACATGAGGGGGAGCTATAGAGAGGCTGGACAACATGAGGGGGGCTATGGGGGGGATGAACAACACTGGGGGCTATGGGGGGGGGCTGGACAACATAAGGAGGGGCTATAGAGTGGCTGGACAACATGAGGGGGGGCTATAGAGGGGCTGGACAACATGAGGGGGGCTATAGGGGGCTGGACAACATGAGGGGGGCTATAGAGGGGCTGGACAACATGAGGGGGGGCTATAGAGGGGCTGGATAACATAAGGGGGGCTATAGAGGGGCTGGACAACATGAGGGTGGGCTATAGAGGGGCTGGACAACATGAGGGGGCTATAGAGGGGCTGGACAACATGAGGGGGCTATAGAGGGGCTGGACAACATGAGGGGGCTATAGAGGGGCTGGACAACATAAGGGGGGCTATAGGGGGGGTGGACAACATAAGGGGGACTATAGGGGGATGGACAACATAAGGGGGGTTATGGGGGGACGGACAACATAAGGGGGGCTATGGGGTGATGGACAACATAAGGGGGGCTATGGGGTGATGGACAACATAAGGGGGGCTATAGGGGGGTGGACAACATAAGGGGGGCTATATAGGGGATGGAAAAGACTTGGGGCTATATGGTGGATGGACAACATAAGGGGGCTATATGGGGGATGGACAGCACTGAGGGCTATCTATATGGAGGATGGCTAACATAAGGTGGCTACCTATATGGGGCATGGACAACTCTGGGGGCTATATATATGAGGGATAGACAATACGGGGTGCCATTTATAAGGGGGGCAACACAGGGGGACGTCTATAAGGGGGACAATACAGGGGAGGCCATCTATAATGGGGACAACAGAGGGAAGGCGATCTATAAGGGGAATACACAGAGGGGGTCATATACTATAGGACAGGGATAAAGAACCTTGGCTCTCCATATGTTGCAAAACTACAGCTTTTGCTTCGGCTGTCCAGGCATGATGGGAGTTGTAGTTTTGCAACAGCTGGAGAGCTGAGTTTCCCTACCCCTGATATAGGGGATGCACAGAGGTTGTCATCTACTATAAAGGGATTACACAGAGGGGGATCACTACTATAGTAGATGCACATGGGGCCATCTATATGGAGGACTGAACAAGGGACCATCTATAAGGTGTCTACAGAGAGGGGGGCATATACTATAAGGGATATATATGTCAGCCTAACCACTAAATGAGAGTGTAAAGGGGCCAATACAGATGTGCAGTGTGTATAGAGATGAGGATGTAAGGAGTATAATATGTCTGTCTGGCAGATTCTGTGGATTCGTGGCTCGGAGAAGTTCTCATAACGGCCCAAGGCAGATGGAGAAGAAGATGAAAAGGGAAGAACTCTGATCAGAGAAGACGTCCCCTGTGAGTCACCTAATATAACTGCAGTGTAATGTATATGGTTTAAAGAACCTGTGTAGAGCTGGGTCAGCCTCTATATGACTGTATGAGGTGATAGTGATCTGTGTACAGTGGATTATTTAGTAGCAGCGGTGGTGTTAGTCAGTATGTGGTGGTTTTAGTCAGTATGTGGCGGTGTTAGTCAGTATGTGGTGGTATTAGTCAGTATGTGGTGGTATTATTTGTTACTTTTTATGTGGTACTGTGTTTTATTGGATTTAGTATACTTTTGGTCAGTAACGATATGGTGGTTGTGGTGTGGCGGTAATATTTCCTTTCTATATACTGGTTATTAGTCATAGTACACAGGATTTGGTCAGTAACAGTATGGTGATAATATTTTCCTCTTTTATACTGGTATTATTGGTAATATCAGTCTTGGTATACTGGATTTGGTCAGTAACAGTATGGCGTTAATATGTGTTATTGGTGGCTGTATCACTTTTGTATCTAAGTATACAGTGCTGGGTTCACACTACGTATATTTCAGTCAGTATTGTGGTCCTCATATTGCAACCAAAACCAGGAGTGGATTGAAAACACAGAAAGGCTCTGTTCACACAATGTTGAAATTGAGTGGATGGCCGCCATATAATGGCAAATATTTGCTGTTATTTTAAAACAACGGCTGTTATATTGAAATAATGGCCGTTATTTACTGTTATATGGCGGCCATCCACTCAATTTCAACATTGTGTGAACAGATCCTTTCTGTGTTTTTAATCCACTCCTGGTTTTGGTTGCAATATGAGGACCACAATACTGACTGAAATATACGTAGTGTGAACCCAGCTTTATCATGCAAAGAAAATTGTCTTATAGCGCGATTACACAGGCCAATTATTGGTAACAAGTGCTCCTAGGAAGCCCCATGTAAAAGTGCCAGAGATCAGCTGACAAGCAAATGTCCCATAGTCGGCTGATTTGATCTTTTGTGCATCTACAAATCATTGCTGGCGTCCGCACATCTCAGTATATTCCTGCCCTGCTGATTAGTAATGGTTTGCTGCTCTACACTACCCCATATCATGCCGTGTAACTGGAGCCTTATTAATGTTACCATACATAAGTATAGTGGCAGAAGGGTGGGCCCCAAAAATGATTTCCCCTGGTGGGGCCAAGGCACTCCAGTCCGACACTGGTGACAGGGGCACAGATGGCCATGGGTCTCTTTGTTTTGGGTAGAATTCATTATGCTAAGTGTCATATGCAATTTTCTGTGTGAATTTTTTTTTTATCTAAAAGTTTCAGCACAGATAAAGCTCAGGTCCCAGTAGCTTCTTTATTCTACTTGTCAGGCTCTAGTGATAATATCAGTTTTAGTGCAGAAGGAAAGTAAATCTTTTCAAGGACATGTGAGTAATGGACTGAAGTATTGGGAGACATTTCTTAAAGGGGAACTCCACATATGGAAAAAAAAATTCTATTAAAAGTACACTAAAAGTTATATAGATGTGTCTATATAAACCAACATGAAAGAAGAAAATTTGTCTCCAGCTCTTCAGTAAAATCCAAAACTTTATTTCAAGGCATCGTTAAAAGTACAGGAATTTTTAAAAACACGCCGACGCGTTGCGAGGAATACACCTCTTAATCATGGCAAAGATGATAAATCTTAATCTTTGCCATGATTAAGAGGTGTATTCCTCGCAACGCGTCGGCGTGTTTTTAAAAATTCCTGTACTTTTAACGATGCCTTGAAATAAAGTTTTGGATTTTACTGAAGAGCTGGAGACGAATTTTCTTCTTTCATGTTGGACTATACGGGATACGGCCCGCAATATTTAAAGTCTCTCGTGCTCGGAATCAGGAGAGCCATACGCACCATCTGAACAAAGTTTGGTGAGCTGATTTATATTTTCTTGTTTGTCGAGGGTGTCTATATAAAGCATTACCATATCTGAGCGGTTCTGCCACACTGGTAGCTGATAGACATCCAGGAAGTAAAGAAAAATGGCCTCTGTGCCAATTCACATTGTCTCCTGCTCCCACTGCTCTTCCACCTTAGGAGACAAATATTCCATGCCTCTGTCTCACATTGTGTGTGTTTGCTGAGCACAGGCTGATGGTGCAGACAGGGCACAGGGTGTGATGTCACAGGAGGCTTGGCTGGATCCCCCAATCCCCTGAGTGATTCATCATCTGCGACTGGCCAGAAGCAGCTGCTGCAAGGACTGTGGACTGTGATGAACAGATGAGGGAAAGCATTGCATTCTGGAACTAACACTGCATTTTGGGAACTGCTCAACCAGGAAGTACAGAAACACAATACAGAACTAAACCCCTAAAACAAATAGATTTTTGGGATAGATAGGTAAGTAATGCGTTATGCTTCTGCAGAAGTTTAATTTTTTTAACCTCTACCTGGAGTTCCCCTTTAATCATAGACCTCATTTAGTCCCATTGCCACATGTGTATGAAACCTAGCACCTACCAATGCACTCTCCCTAACAGTCACCGACACTTTTCTGGCTCAGTGACTACAGTGCTTCAAACTTTTGATGGAATTAGAATCAGCACACAAAATATACACCAAGAGCTCCATGGCATGGGTTTTCATAGATGTAAGCAGCCCATGTATCACTAAGTACAATGACAAGCAATGGACTGAGCAGTGTAAGAGACGGACTCTGGAGTAGTGGGAACCTCTTCTGTGGAGTGATACATCTATCTGGTCTGATGGAGAAGTCTGGGTTTGGCAAATGGTCGGAGAACTTTACATGTCTGACTGCATTTTGCCAAAAATAAATGTAAATTTGGATTTGTCTCGCTAATCATTTAACCATTTACTCAGACTCTTTACCTGGGGAATGCACCTTGGTCACTTGCTTTTTCGGAGATGAAACAGTTGGTTTAATAACTTCTTGATCTTTTTGGGTCTCCTTCTTCGATCCTGAAAAACATTATATCGCAGGACTTAAAACATTGTAATGTTTAAATATAAATAGTAAATCTGGGCTATGGTATTAGCGCTGCAACTGTATAACTGATGAAGTTTATACATACACAGTACACACCAATCAGCCATAACATTAAAACCCTTACCCTAAAACTGTAGGTGGTGAGGTGCAACATCAATAGATTGGACATGTTTTCCCATGATAAGGCTAGGTGATGTGATTTTACTTGCTTGCACCGTACCTGTGGGACTACACCTATATATACAGAACTATGAATTAGAAGATAATCAGAGCGTGATCAGAGTGTGACAGAAAGATGGTCTGTAAGGAAGAAAGGAATGTGAACTCTCGCTCACAATGATATTTTCCAGGAATTATGACGCATAAGTTACGTTTGCAATACTTGAATACACTGCGCAAGAGTAATACCACCCCATATTCTGTCTATAAAAGTTAATACAAAACAATAAAGAGGGCGCTTTCCCAACTTATGTTACTGATACGTACATCAGCTGTCTGTGTCTGTGATTTTAAGTTGTAAGCAGAACTGCAGCTGCTAACTCTCACTAGAAACATCCTATCCTGGGGAGTATCTGGCTTCATAAAGTCAGGCAAACAAAAAGTTAACCTTATCACCCAGTACACCCTCCAAATGCTTGATTTGGAGGTCAGATTGCAGTCCAGCTGCAACGAGGCCAATGCATTATACTGAAAGAGGCCCATGGCCATTAGGAAATGCTCCATGAACGGAGGCTTTGTCTGTACAAAGTCATTGGTATGTGTCAAAGGAGCATCTACATTAAGCCAGGACCCAAAGTTTTCTACACTGCCCTTGCCAGCCAGGCTTCCCACCACAGCGTAACCTGGTGACATCTCTTCTCTTAGTAAGACATTCACTGGCTGTTTAAATGATGTAAAAGACAATGTGGTTCATCAGATCAAGCCATCTTGTTCCTTTTTTGTATGGTGCTCACATTCTGACTGGTCTGCAGTTAAAAATCCCCATATCAAGCAATGGCCATGCATTGTGTTCTGATACCCACCTTTCTATTGCCAGCATTAACTAGACCAGATGAGCCTAGACCAGACAAGCTACCCATCATTCCATGGACATCAGGTGGTCACCTATTACCTGGTTGCTGGTTCCCTGGTTGTCTTTCCTTAGAGCACTCTAGATAGGTACTAACCACTAGAGATGAGTGAACCTCAAGCATGGTCGTGTTCATCCGAACCCTAGCATTTAGCATTTAATTAGCAGGGGCTGCTGTAGTTGGATAAAGCTCTAAGGTTGTCTGGAAAACATGGATACAGCCAATGACTATATCCATGTTTTCCACATAGCCTTAGGGCTTTATCCAACTTCAGCAGCCACCGCTAATCAAATGCCGAACGATCGGGTTCGGATTGGACTCCAGCATGCTTGAGGTTCGCTCATCTCTACTAACCACTGTATAAGTGAACCATTCCAAAAGACCTACTTCTTTTAAAGACCCAGTCACCTAGCCATCATAATGTGCTCCTTGTCAAAGCTGCCCAGATCCTAACACCCAATGTTTCTGCTTCCAGCACATCAACTTCAAGCCCTGACTGATTACTTGCTGCATATTATATCCCAACCCTTGACAGGGGCCATTGTACATACTGTATACTGTAGAGAGGTGGCACACTGATGACATTGTGATCCTCTTAACCACAAGGAGAAAATGAAAGTATTATATCCAAAAGTTTAACAAAATATAACATTTTCATAGCTTAGTCTCTTTAGATTGACACAGGTTACATTCAGAGTTAATAAAATATATAATAATACTACTAATAATAAAAATATATATTTTCATGAGGAAAGGTCAGAATATCACATACTGTATCACTCCAACTATAAATATATAATGGAATACATATTAGGGTTAGGTTGCTTAGGGGTTTACTATAAAAGTATCTGGTTAGCTTCTAAGCTCCCCCTAGTGGTGGCTGCAGGCAGACAGATTATTATCATTCTACTCTGTATCTATGCAGGAAATTTGAAGCTCTACATGTATATTGCTGTATTATAACAATGGGACTATAAAGATATAGGGGGAGATTTATTAAACTGGTGTAAAGTAGAATTCTCTTAGTTGCCCCTAGCAACCAATCAGATACAATTTTTCATTCCTCACAGATTCTTTAAAAAATGAAAAGTGGAATCTGATTGGTTGCTAGGGGCAACTAAGATAATTCTACTTTACACCAGTTTGATAAATCTCCCCCATAGACCTTATTTTAGAGGTAAAATGTTGCATAAGTGAATAATAACCAGAAGAATCTTATACAGCTAAATACCTGAATTATTCAGCATCATTCTACCAGGGTTACTTGTTTACAGAGTAGAATACCTAATTACTGTTTTGCATCAAGGGAAGTACTCCGTTCACACACAGTTGCCATAATCTTATAGTATTAAGATATAACTTAATCATTTTTCTCTTCTCAAATCCAAACTTCACACTGCAGTCATGAAACCCCAATCACAAACCAAGCCAAAAATGTGCTCTTATCACCTCAAAATGTATGTGCAAACAATTTAAATATTCTATAAGGTTATCTATGGTAGTTGAAGTAGTAATACCCCTTTAAATATAAAATAAACAACAGATCCTCATACTACATTAATTTTATGAATGCTGTGAAATTGTTTTTCATTGCAGCAAAATGCTAAAGTTCAGTCCTCCAGGGACACAAGATCTGCACCAGCAACCTGCAGTAGAGTTTTTTTTTCTTTCCTCACAGCCAATGTCCATAAGGAGCTCAACCTGGGAGCTGCAGACTGACTGCCCCATGGTGCCACAAATGACCTTCCAGGCAAGAAGCCAGGTTATGCTAGGAGCTAGCTAAATTTGCCACTTGGTTGGATTCAATCATTAAAATAGATTTTCGGGTCCCTTTTTTTCTAGCATAAAATAGAAGGAAAAATATCAGATTTTTTAATACCAGGAGACAGACAGATACACTTGCATACAGAAGAGAAGGGGAACCATAGCAAAAATCTAGGTCACCTGTTTCGTTTTGCATACCCATCCACCCCTTTTTGGGACCTTTGAGCTTTTTCTTGTTGCTTACACCCCTAGGCTGGGTTCACACTACGTATATTTCAGTCAGTATTGTGGTCCTCATATTGCAACCAAAACCAGGAGTGGATTAAAAACACAGAAAGGCTCTGTTCACACAATGTTGAAATTGAGGGGATGGCCACCATACAACAGTAAATAATTGCCATTATTTCAATATAACAGCCGTTGTTTTAAAATAACAGCAAATATTTGCCATTAAATAGCGGCCATCCACTCAATTTCACCATTGTGTGAACAGAGCCTTTCTGTGTTTTCAATCCACTCCTGGTTTTGGTTGCAATATGAGGACCACAATACTGACTGAAATATATGTAGTGTGAACCCAGCCCTAGAGAGGAGTTTTGTGCAGAACACAGCAGTGAGATATAGGAAAGGCATCCTTTACAATAATCACCAATACCAGTCGTTCCTTGGTTTGAGAGTAACTTGGTTTGAGAGTGTTTTGCAGGAAGATCTTACAGTTTTTCAGAATTGTAACTTGGTTTAAGAGCTCCTTGTACTGGGTGGGAAGGGGAGTGGGGGAGGGGCATGGTCTGCATAGCGGGGTCTACAGCTCTGTACTCTGGCCCAGGAAGTCTCCTTCAACTTCCAAATCATCCTCTCCATTCCTGCTATAATGTGCCTGCACTTACACTCAGCTATACACACTGCTGCGATAATGTGCCTGCACTTACACTCAGCCATTCACACTGCTGTATAGAAATGTTTCTGTCACTGTCCTCCTGCACAGTTCTGTGATTCTCACTTCCTGATTGGTCCATGCTGAACACACACCCCTTCCCCATTGCTGTCGTGTGACCACACAGACCTCTGACAGCAGCCCTGCTTCTCTATTCTAGCCTGTTGTACTACGCTACTGCATTATTGGGATCTGCAGTTCTATCCTGTATCTACAAACTGCTGCTGTGTTATCAGGTTTATGCACTTCTTATACATTATACACCACATGCTGATTGCTATACTGCACAGACACTTATAATATCACATATCCAGCTGCCTATAAATGTTTGTTTTAACTCTTTTACATGTTATTCAGAATAAAAAAAAAAATCATTATTTTTGGAGTGTGGAACCAATTGTCTGGATTTTAAGAATTTTTAATAATTAATTTTTTATAGGAAATTTGCTTTGGTTTAAGAGTGGATTTGCATTACAAGCACGTTCCTGCAACGAATTATGCTCGTAATCCAAGGCACCACTGTATTTCGTTTATATGCCTTGCTAAGTGGGTCACACAATAGACTTTTTACATATTTTTGATAGGCGTGACTATTTCAGGGCTATTATTCAGCGTGTTTCATACAGACCATTTGGGATCTTCGGTCAAATTCAAATCTACAGACTTGAGGAAAGTAATGTAATCAATGCATCATCTTCCCAGTGAGTGATCTCCTTAATAAGGCTCTTTATCAATGCGCTACATCATTAAGATCTTCTTATCAAAGATTCATTACCTATTATAAAATCAAAAGACTCTTAAATATAACAAAATATGTTCGCACTCCTCGATAATTATTATGCACCCCTGCAGTGACAGACACTAATATATTCTTACAGATCCATTTTTAACATTTGAAATTTAACACATAGGGACAAAGCTAGAGACGGTGAAGATTATTCTTTCGTCTTGCAGAGATGTCAGTGCGGTCTAGTCATCTGTAGGGGAGCTTACTGTATGCTGTGTTATTATTAAGTAAAGGGGGATTCCCATCACGGACAGACTTATCCACAGGATATAGTGCAGGTACCACAGATACCACAGTGCACAGGCCCCAAACAGCTCCTCTTGGTTTTACCTTTACCACTTTACCAGATCTATAACCTGAGATTACCAAGTTCAAGTAATTTTTGTCCTCTGGAAGCAGACAGAGAATGAATGGAAAGGTGGAAATAGTTGTGACTAGAAAAATTCTGAATAACTAGTGATAGTGTATAGAGCATAGAGATGAGAGAATCTCTAACATGCTCAGATACATCTGAACTCAAACGATCTGCTTTTGATTATCGTTGGCTGAAGAAGTTGAATGCAGCCCTATGGCTGTCTGGAAAACATGCATATAGCCATAGGCCATAAGTCCCTATTGCATGAAGCGATTATCAGCCTTATTTGTAATGGAAAACAATGATCTGCAGCAGACCGCCACTATCTCCTATGTCCTTCTAGGACGATCTAAAGATTTTACCCCCCATGCACTTACCCACTCGCTGTCTGTATGTGTAATAGCATTGCCAGCGAGCAGGGAACAAGGAGCAAGCGAGCGCCAACCTGACAGTTTTTTGCTTGCTTGCTCCTGGAGATTGCCCCATGTAATAGGGGCTTTAGGCTGTACCCATGTTTTCCAGAACTCCCTAGGGCTATGTTCACATGCAGTAAGAGACCGGCCGTTCCGGGACCCAGCCGGGTCATGGAACGGCTGGTCTCTGAAAAGTACCGGCCGGATGCAGTACCGGCCGGATGATGTTTCAGTCTGAAAAGTTCTATGTTGCTCTCCGATGCGCGGCGATTCCGCGCAGTCGCAGTAAGGCGACTTTATTTCTTCCACTAGCCTGTCCCGTCACTGCACCTGCAACAGAGAGAAACGGCGCATGTGCGAAGAAGGCAAGCTGATGACAGGCGGTGACAGGCAGAACACGGGGCGGGGACGGTGCTGAGAGGCCACACAACAGAGGCGGGGCGGACTCGGCTACGTCTTTGCAGCGGCGCCGGGGTGGTCAGGAGGCGGTGCATGCGCAATTACACAAAGCACTGTGCGGCGGATAGAGGGTGGACAGAGGGCGGAACCGGAGTCAGAGGGAGACGGCAAACACCACCACACAGGCGGCGCTAGCCTAGGGCACGAGTGCTCAAGGCCACGCCTCTTTGGCATGGCTGCACATCAACTAAAGTCTGATTTCCACCCTCAGGAAAGAACAACAATGGTGGACAAAGATACCATCTGAAAGAACTTCTCTGCAGCTACAAGAAGGTATAAATAGTTGGGGGGGGGGAGGCAAAAGTGGGTACAGAGTCGCTTTAAGTGTTCACAACTTCGGCCCTGACAATAGGGTGGTTTAGGGAAATGTTCCGTTCACCTCAATGTACTATCGTGCCGTAGGGCAGGTAGAGGTGGAGGATAGATATTTGCAGTACATTATATTCACGTAATCCCTTCAGCATGTTGCTGATCCTCTTTTCCCATTACAAAATAAATGGAATGTCACAACTTAAGATGACAACATACTACATTTTATCCTTGCAAAAAACCTCATACAATCTATGGTAGGTCTGATCACTGTCTAACAGTATTTTAAAGTAGGAAATGTTTCACGCATATGAATGAGGTGCAGGTATCTATACACCTTTTTGTCTGTGTCTGTGGTGACACTGTAACTTAAAAAAAAAATTCTGCTTGGTGGGTTACAGATTTTATTGGTGGTGTTTTGGGGTGCAGTTTTTCATTGCCTTTTAATCCATGTTTTTGGAAGCAATTCTGGCATTGTTTCTATTTTTCACTGTAATTTTTTTCATATCACTTTTTGTACATTGTCATTGGGGCTGCCATCTTGCCTGAGCTGTTGTTAACAGCATTTAGTGACATACTTTACAGCAAGACTCATGGACATAGACGGCAATGAACATACTCTTGTCCCCTGGAGATGAGTTTAAAACATTTCTGTGAAAACATGGAGCTGCTATGGTCTCCTCTATCTATTGGTGTCACCTGGCAATGCTGTACATTACAGCAACAGCCTTTATCACTACAGACACAACAGGAAGTCTCAGCTTAGTTTTACCCCCAATGGTGAGTATGAAAAATACAAGATATCAGGATTATTCTATAATATAGATAGAAAAACGGAAAATCTGAAAAAATGTCACCCAAATTGTTAAAAAATATGTTTAACACAAAAATATTATTTAAACAATAAGTCACTTTCTGATGCCATATCCCTGGTCCTGAATGGATTTGCACAGCTCCCAATGAACTCGATAAATAAATGATAAATCAGTATGCAGTGAGCTATATCCAAAAATATGTTCCCTTGTTTTTCCCACTGCAAAAAAATAAATAAAGGTAATTGCCCTATAGATAGAAAACAGAAAAAATAAACCCTAAAAACACATTTTAAAAGCTCCCATGGGTCTAAGGGTGGCTGACAATTTTGTGAAGCATTTGAGAAGAACTCTTTTTACTTTTTCATACAGATAAAATCTCTCCATGTCTATAGATAGCATGGAACAGAAATTTGCTACAGCTCGCAAAAAAAAAAAAAAAAAAAAATTACGCTCAAGAAAAATATCATCTTTGCTCACACAGCTGAACTAAGCTGCAAGGCTTCCTGTGAATTAAAATATACTGCAATCCCAAAGTCATTAAAAATTATCTGGAAGTTTCTGCTGGTCATGGACAGTGGGAGTAGGAATACTGGGAGGGTAAATCTATCAAATAACACCAATTTCATCTGCGGTACCTTGGAGGACTTCAATGTAACGCTACTTAAAGCTGACAGCATGTTCCAATATGACACATTTACACATATTATATGAAAGACATTATTGGAAAATCTATTTCATATGCAATGAAGGTGTCATAAGTAATGGGCTGACTGCTCAGACTCCCAACCATTGTGAGAATGGGGGTCTTTAGGTTCTCTATTCCAGCTGTGTTACCTATTTACAGCTATGCTCCATTATCACCTGTAGAAGATACATAAAGATTGAGTTCATATCATCCTTAGATGCCCAGCAATAGTGGGTACTGTTTCTCAATGAACAATTGTAGTTGCATATATAGACTTTTCTGGCAACAAAGTATTCAAGACATCTCCAGCCAAACCAGGGCTGACACCAAAAGGAAGAGGCAACCATCTGCAGAAAGTGGTTGTAGGGTTCCTGTCCCACATCAATATATAGTAGGGTTCTGCCGATTGACTAAAGAAAAGTCTTAGAGCTTAGGAGATATACTAAATTTCAATATCAATAACCAGAAAAAAACAGCCCTCAAGACACCATGAACAGGCTCCTAAAATTTAATCACACATAATAAAATATCAAAAATAAAATAAAATAAATCCACAGGGCCCTTGTGGAAAAGGTAATGAATAGAGATGAGCAAACCGGTTTCGGGTTCGAGTCCATCCGAACGTTCGGTATTTGATTAGCGGTGGTTGCTGTAGTTGGATAAAGCTCTAAGGTTGTCTGGAAAACATGGATACAGCCAATGACTATATCCATGTTTTCCACATAGCCTTAGGGCTTTATCCAACTTCAGCAGCCACCGCTAATCAAGTGGCGAAAGTTCGGGTTCGGATGGACTCCAGCATGCTCGCGGTTGGCTCATCTCTAGTAATGAAATCATCAGTAGCTAAAATACAAATACTGTACCATGTAGAGGTCTAAATGAGAATACAGCAACAGATAAAACCATTGTTCATCCAGTCTTTTCAGAGCTCTCAGTACTGAATTTTACTGCATTTGTATAGTCACGTGGCTGAGGTGACGATACGCGTAGGGTTACAGACCGGAGCCCCATTTCAGAGCCCTTGGTGATATGTTACCATTTTATATGGTGTAGACCCTGACTCTCTGCAATTTTATGATAGGTTATGCACTTGGTCACTTTTTTTGGAGGGGGATATATCTATGAATTTCTTTTAGATTTATATTTCTTTCACAATTGCTGTATTGTTTAATGATTAGTTTTTGATATTTTTGTGAGCATGTGCACTTTAGGACACATGTATTGTGATTAGTCAGGGTGTTTCAGTTTATAAGTGTATACAGGATATAGGGCCTGATAGTTATTGGCTTTTGGGGCTACGGCTAAGAGGGATACGTTTATTATCACGTATATTCCCTGTGATGGTTTTCCCCGGATTGGGTTTTTAAGTGTTTTTAAGTGTATGTCCATTTGCTGTTTTTTGTATGCATAATAAAGATATAAAGATTTATATATTATTACGTTGTGGGTGCGCCTCTTTCTGTCTTTCTGTCTTGCTTAGTATATTATTTCTAGATGATGCTCAATGGGAAAATTCCAAAAGGAAGAAAGCTCTCTCATTCTGTACAAACCAAAGTCTGCTCTATAAGGAAATGTCACCAAGAAGTTTGTGGTTCTTCTTCATTAAAGGGGTAGTTCAGCAAAAAAAAAAAAAAAAAAAAATCAATTCAAGTGGTGCCTGTATGCTGTATGTCCTGCAGGAAGTGGTGTATTCTTTCCAATCTGGAGACCAGGAAAGATTTGCTATGGGTATTTGCTGCTGTTCTGGACAAGTCCTGTCACAGACAGAGGTGGCAGCAGAGAGCACTGTGCGAGACTGGAAAGAATACACCACTTCCTGTAGGACATACAGCACCAATACGAGAAGACTGGGGATTTTAATAGAAGTAAATTACAAATCTCTGCCACTTTCCGACACCAGCTGTATAGGGGACACCATGTCATGTTATATACACAGCATTATTGTATAGGGGACACCTGCCATGTTATATACACAGCATTATTGTATAGGGGACACCTGCCATGTTCTATACACATCATTATTGTATAGGGGACACCATGTCATCAGGGCTGTATTAAGAGCTGCTGCTGCCCTAGGCACTAAACCTGAAGACGCCCCATCTTGGGGAGCGTGGGGGAGCATTGTTTCGGCCACATGCATTTCTCTACATGTAGAAACATTGTCTGAATTGCGTTTTTCAATTGCATTTTTTTTATGGCTTAGAACGTAAACAAATTTCTACATTAACCTCTTAACGACATTGGGCGTACATTTACGCCCCCATTGCCTGGGCTTTAACGCAACAGAGCGTAAATGTACGCCCGCGGTTTCCCCCGATCGCTGTGTGTTCACACACAGCGATCGGGGAAGATGGCCTGTTATAAATCATAGCAGGCCATCTTAGCTTCTCGGCACGGGGGGTGGTTAACAACCCCCGCGCTGACGATCGCTGCTATTGGCTGATCAATTCAGATCAGCCAATAGCGGCGATCGGCACCTTTCCAGAAAAAATGGCGGTCGGTGCTGTCCGAGGACGGCACCGCCCGCCATTACTGTAAAACGTAATGGTGGTCATGGTGCCACCGGCCCGATCGCCGTTCACATCGATCCGGCCGGTGGCACAGCGATCAAAGTCCCCAAATGTAATAAATACCTGCTCTGGACCCCTCAGCTAGGTAGCTGAGGGGTCCAGAGCAGGTATTTGTACATTACTCACCTGTCCCGGGGTCCCGATCGGCGTCTTCTGGGTTTGCGGCGTCCTCGCCTTCTCGTTGGGTCTTCGGCTTCTTCCATGCGGTCCCATTCAGCTTTTTTCGGCTCCAGCGTTGTCTTTTTCCGGATTTTGCGCTCTGCTGCCCTCTAGCGGCTGATAAGTGTAATACACTTATCAGCAGCTATACGGATGTTCAGAATGTAGTAAAAGTTTTTTCTTTTCTATTTTCCGCACCCTATCGCCGATGAGTGTTGATCAGCATCGCACGAAAGTGCGCTGCTAATCAGCAACTCCTCCTTTTCGGTGTAGGGTGTTTTTTTCTATATCCTACTGCCACGGTCTGCTGATAAGTGCCGCACATAAGTGCGGCATTTATCGGCAACACCATTTTTGGCGTAGGTTTTTTTTTTATACTTACTGTAAAAAAACACGTAAATACTACATTACACCACACTACACTACATTGAATAAAGTTTGACACTACACCACTACATACCCCATATACCAATCTCCATATAAAAGTGGCCCCCTGTTTTCGGTATCAGACGCATACGCTATTATTGCCTCGGACACCGAAACAGCCAGTGAGGATGAATGGGGGGATCCTTCTTTACTCCATTCATCCTTATCCTCATCATCCAGTGACGTGTCTGGTGGTAGCATAGCGTACGCTGCCCCCCAGACACGTCTTTTCTGCCAGTACCGTCCCAATAAGGGATGACGGTATGGTGTGAAATTCTACAAACTCTGTGAGCCTACCTCAGGGTACACTTACAGATTTAGGGTACGTGCACACTGCGGAATGGCGAAGGATAACCCTTTGTGCATTCCGGAGCTGGCACCCGCCGGCGGACTGATGAGGGCACGTTTCTCCACCCGTGTCATAGACCATTCTATGCATGGGCGGATTCCATTGTCCATCCAAAGAATGAATACAGTGGACAGAGAGCGGAATCCGCCCGTGCATAGAATGGAGTCTATGACACGGACGGAGACGCGCGCCCGCATCAGTCCGCCAGTGGGTGCCAGCTGCGGAATGCGTGAAGGGTTATCTGTCGCGATTCCGCAGTGTGCACATACCCTTAGAGTGTATGTAGGAAGGGACACCCGAATGCAGCCCCCAGATGCCCCCCCCATCCTTGGAGTTAGTGGGAAGATCGTTTGGGAACTGATCTTCCCACTGATGGATAATGGTCACCACCTGTACGGGGATAACTTTTATACCAGCACCCCCTCTTCTGGTCCGTCGCTGCCCGAGCTACTGTAGCTTGCGGCATGATCCGAACATATCAGAAGCAGTAATAGAGCCCTAATATTTAGCAGAAATGGAGCGGACCCAGCGCTTCTGGATATGAAGGACCCCGTATCACCTCCAAGCAACATTTTCCAGGTGACGTCCCCCACACTGGAGAAAGGGAGACCCCAGAAGAAGTGCAGAGTGTGGCGTAACAGGGGGATCAGGAAGGACACCATTTTCCAGTGTGACACCTGTCCTGATTACCCCGGCCTCTGCATACAGGATCGCTTCAAGGCGCACCACACGTCATTGGAGTTCTACATTATCTAAATTCTGTCCCTTATTCCTATTTTAGGGGTCACGTTGATCCAGGGATTATTCTGATCGCCATTATGGAGTCGGGAAGGATTTTTTTCCCTATGATAAGGCTACTGTCGTCTGCCTCATGAGGGTTTTTTGCCTTCCTCTGGATCAAAACAGGTTGAATTTGATGGACTCCTGTCATTTTCAACATTATAAACTAATAATTGTCCTAAAAACCCTAAATAAATTAAGAATTGTCCCTTTTCCCCAGCTAAATAGGTATGGCCGCCATTCCCATTAGAGGATGCCATGATGCAATTACAAAGCCTCTGTGCAGCCAGAACAGTAGAAACCCCCCACAAGTGACCCCATTCTGGAAACTACACCCCATAAGGAAACTAACAAGGGGATGAGCGGGGATATGGCCCCCTGGTGATGGCCACATTTGGGACGTGAAAATGAAAAAAAATTGTATTTTTTATTTTCACACCACATGTTCTACATAAGTGCCCGTCACCAGCGGGGTCCATATCCTCACTGCACCCCTTGTTAGATTCCTTATGGGGTGTAGTTTCCATAATAGGGTCACTTGTGGGGGGTTTCTACTGTCCTGGCCGCACAGGAGCTTTGTAATTGCGACATGGCCTCTATCCTCCATTCCAGCCTCTAAATGGCGCTCTGTCCCTTTGGTGGCTTGCCCTGTGCCCATATGGCACATTATGCCCACATGTGGGGTATTTTCGTACTCAGGGGAAATTACCCTACACGTTTTGCATTTATTTTCTTTTTTAAACCCTTGTGAAAATGGAAAAAATCAAGGCTAGACCAACATTTAGTGTAATTTTTTACTTTAAATCATTGATCTTGTCATGATTTTTTCATTTTCACAAGGGGCTAAAAGATAAAGAAAACACAAAATGTGTAGAGAAATTTCCCCTGAGTACGGAAATACCCCACATGTGGACATAAAGCGCCATGCGGGTGCAGGGTAAGCCTCCAAAGGGAAGGAGCGCCATTTGGCTTTTGGAGGCTGGATTTGGATGGAATGGATTTCGAGGGGCCATGTTGCATTCAAAAGGCCCCTGTGTTGCCAAGAAAGTTGAAACCCCCCACAAGTGACCCCCATTATGGAAACTACACCCCTCAAGGAATGTAACAATTTATCATTTTCACAAGGGGTTAAAAGAGAAAAAAACTAAATGTGTAGAGCAATTTCCCCCAAGTCCGTAAATACCCCACATGTGGACATAAAGCATCATGTGGGCGCAGGGCAAGCCTCCGAAGGGAAGGAGCGCCATTTGGATTTTGGAGGTTGGATTTGGCTAGAATGGATGATGAACGCCATGTCGCATTTACAGAGCCCTCGTGCTGCCAAAACACTGTAAACCCCCCACAAGTGACCCCATTCTGGAAACTGCACCCCTAAAGGAATCTAACAAGGGGTGCAATGAGGATATGGACCCCTTGATGACGGGCACATTTGTGTCATGAAAGTGAAAAATTTTTCACTTTCACATCACATTATTCCACATTTGTGCCCATCACCAGTGGGGTCCATATGCTCACTGAACCCCTTGTTAGATTCCTTGAGGGGTGTAGTTTCCAGAATGGGGTCACTTGTGGGGGGTTTCCAGTGTTTTGGCAGCACGAGGGCTCTGTAAATGCGACATGGCCCTTGAAATCCATTCCACAGAAATCCAGCTTCCAAAAGCCAGTTGGTGCTCCTTCCCTTTGGAGGCTCGTCCTGCGCCCACTTGGCCCTTTATGTCCACATGTGGGGTATTTCCGTACACGGGAGAAACTGCGCTACACGTTTTGTGTTTTTTTTTTCCTTTTATCCCTTTGTGAAAATGAAAAATTGAAGGCTAGAACATTTTAGTGTAAAAAATTATTTTTTCTTTTTTCACGCCATATTGTTCGGAAAATCTGTGAAGCACCTGTGAGGTCCAGATGCTCACCGCACCCCTTGTTACATTCCTTGAGGGGTGTAGTTTTCTAATTGGTGTCCCTTTAGGGGTGTTTTTTATGTTTTGGCACCCCAGAGCCTCTGCTAACCTGAAGTGGTACAGTTAAAAATGACCAAGTATAACGGAGGCATTGAAATTCACTAGGCACTCCTTTGTATCTGAGGCTTGTGGTTGTGTCAAATAGCGCAATAGCGCCACATATGGGGTATTTCTATAAACTGCAGAAACGGGGCAATAAATATTGGGGTGCATTTCTCTGGTAATAGGTTTATAATTATGAAAAATATTGGATTACAATAAAATCTCTGCACAGAAAATTAAAATTTTCAAATTTCTTACACACTTAGCTTTTATTTCTGTGACTCCCCTAAAGGGTTAAAACACTTTCTGGATATGCTTTTGCAGAGTGTGGGGGGTGCAGTTTCTGAAATGGGGTGCTTTGTGGGGCTTTCTAACATACAGGACCCTCAAATTCACTTTAAACCTGAACAGGTCCCTAAAAATATTTGATTTAGAAATTTTACTGAAAATTTGGAAGTTTGCTGCTTATGTTTTAAGCTCCCTATTGTCTAAAAAAAAAATCAAAGATAGTTTAATAAATGCCGCCAACATAAAGTAGTAATGTTGCTAATGCTATTTAATATATAATTTATGTGGCATAACCATTTTCTGTACAAGCAAAGTTGAAAAAATGCATTTTTTCACAATTTTTCACGTTATTTGTTTTTTTTTTCATAAAGATTCGTTATAATTATCGACTCCAATTTACCAGAAATGTAAAGTACAATATGTCACGAGAATCAGAATCAGCCAGATAGGTAAAAGCATCCTAAAGTTATTAATGAATAAAGTGACACTGGTCAAATTCATAAAATTTGTCTCTGTCCTTAAGGCCATTTCAGGCTCTGTCCTTAAGGGGTTAAATCAAGGATTAGAGAAGCCTGCATATTGTCTAAAGGTATTCTCCCCACAGGATTGGTAGATTGGTAGATAATAGCTCTAGGCGTCACATTTACCACCACCACACCAGTCCTGACCAATACCCCCATACTGTGACTGGATAACACCGCCATACCAGACCTGACCAATACCCCCATACTGTGACTGGATAACACCGCCATACCAGACCTGACCAATACCACCATACTGTGACTGGATAACACCGCCATACCAGACCTGACCAATACCACCATACTGGGACTGGATAACACCGCCATACCAACCCGACCAATACCGCTATATTGTGCCTGGATAACACCACCACACCAGACCTTAACAATACCACCATACTGGGACTGGATAACACCGCCACACCAGACCTGACCAATACCGTCATACTGTGACTGGGTAACACTGCCACACCAGATCTGACCAATACTGCCATAATATGACTGGATAACACTGCCATACCAGACATGAACAATTCCACCATTACACCCCCCCCCCTTCAAAAAGACACCAGATTTACTGGCAAGTCTGAATGGGAGGTGGGAGACTAAAAAAAAAAAAAAGTTGTTTCATTCCCCCTGCTCCCTGGTGCTGCCCCCCTGCAAGGTGCTGCCCTAGGCACTGGACCACGAGTGCCTAGTGGTAAATACGGCCCTGCATGTCATGTTATATACACAGTATTGGGGCATGCCTGTCTTTATTCAGGTTTATCTGTTGCTTTAATTCTCGGCTTATTACATGGCATATAACCTGTTATCTGAGGATGTCTTCATCTCTCAGTTAAGCCGCTCTGAGCTCGCAGTATGCTTTTTTCCAGTAGCCTTAGGCTTGTTTCAGAATGGCCCATAAAAAAGCTAGAAACTTATCCTGTCAATGTGCTTCCTGAAACTTGATGTTTCCTCTGAAAAACAGTGTAATGAAAGATATAAAACTACTAGAAAGTAGGTCAAATATTTGCTTCTTGTAGACTGTGGTGTGTGTGCCCTGCCTGATGCCGACCGGTATTCACTGCACCATATACTGGAGGATTTACATTTAGGGGAATAATATAAATGCAAGAGGCAGGCATTGGCTCAGATCAGACTGATTCCATGGCAGGGAAGGCTAGGGGGGATCAAGACACCCACTGATGTAAGCAGGGCCGGATTAAGGTTGGTGGAGGCCCTGGGCAACAATTTTGTTGCCCCCCCCCCCCCCCCATTTTCTTCCCCCACAAATAAACCATACAGCAATCTATATAGGTGGCTGATTACTGTAGGGGACTTAGCACCTACCCCTCCTCACTCCTGGCTGTATGGCTCAGCATCCTCCTCTGTTCTGCATATGATGGTCCCTAGAGGCTGCAGTCCAGAGGAAGATGCCAGGCCCTAGAAACAGGATAGGGAAGGGGTGAGCATTGCGGTGGGTTCCCACTTAATTCAATGCGAGAACACAGCACTTAAGCACTTTCTGTGCTCTCTTACCCACTGTGTTAGCCACCACAGCTAGCATATGCAGTTGTGAATCACAGGCAGAACCTGGACTTGCAAGTCTAGGTCCCATCTTCAGTTCCCAACCATATAAACTAACTGAAGCAGTAAAGAGCACCCAGAAAGTACTTAAAGGTTGTGTAGAATCTATAGCACACAAGCTATATATCATACACTGCACACAGGCTATATATCATACACTGCACACAGGCTATATATAATAGGCTGCACGCAGGCTATATACCATACACTGCACACAGGCTATATATCATACACTGCACACAGGCTAAATACCATACACTGCACATAGGCTAAATACCATACACTGCACACAGGCTATATATCATACACTTCACACAGGCTATATATCATACACTGCACACAGGCTACATGTGATATGTTGCACACAGGCCCTATACATGCCCCTATAGTATATATCCCTGCTCTGATGTGCCAATTCAAAAGAAATGATGTGGGCAGATGACAGGTCTTCTCTCCTCTGGCTCTTCTCTGTTCCTTCAGCCTGAAAGCCACTGTGACAGATCCTCCAGCATGCTTCAAGATGTCGCATCCCTGCTGGAGAGATCAGGTTTCCTTGCTGAGGTCCCACGCTGTCCTCTCAGTGAGGGGGAGGGGCGAGGGGGGAGTGAGGACCTCTGCAGGAGACATCTACCCGGAAGCTTGACAGGAAGAATCCATTCAAAGACCCACCAGGGGGAGTCTGAGCCTGCCAGGAGGGAGATTATTACACAGGATTAACCCTACAACTCCCTCCCTTCCTGGACAGCATGCAGTGTGGCCAGTGCTGTGTCCAGGTAGGGTTTCCACATGCTTTTTGAGCATGGGACTGGCTCCCAGACACCACTTCCAGGTTTGGGCTGGTGGAGGCCCCCTAGTGGTGGAGGCCCCTCGGCATGTGCCCCTGGTGCCCTCCCTTTAATCCGACCCTGGATGTAAGTCAGGAAGCACTAGCTTTTCCCACTATGGATCCCAGTCTACATATAAGAGGCTTCTATGCAATGCATAGACTAGGACTGGCTAGTCTACCAATTGTGGTTGGGTGGTGGAGCTACTGTAAGTATACATTATACGCAAGCTTTCATGAGCTTTTATCTACTCCACACTCTATTAATTTCATTATTGTGAATTGTAAAGAATTATATGTATACAGTAATATGCTGGCAGTGTTGAGTTCGATGCTGTCGGATTTAAAAAAAAAAAAGAAGTTTGTTGAAAGGCCAAAGCCTTTACCCATTGGGTCAGGAAGGAGATAAATTATACTTACAGACCCAGGCTCCTTCTGCGGCATCCTCTAGCTTCATGTGCAATCAGCCAATCAGGGGCTGGAGAATCTGATTAGCCAATCAGGGGCTGAAGATTCTGTTGTAGCAGTGTCCAGACTTCTGGTTAAGCAAGTACCCTCCACTCTTCTGAGCAGAGGGCCCCAGGTAATATGTTGGAAACTTCCATTATTTTTAATTGAAGGATAATATAGGAAAAAAAACACGGCACAAGCGCCTCATGTATTACCACTGAGAGAAGAGATACAAGTGAAGGTAAAAAGGGTGCCCACCTATTTGCCCCTTGGGCTTTGTGCGTATCACCCCTTGGCACAGGGGTCCAACATGTTTTGATTGGAGTACATAGCAGGATTGCAGAAATGGAAGAGCACACTGATGGACTGCCAAGCTGACTGTACCACTAAAACCAGTCACTCCCAACAGGGGCCCGTGTCAGTAGACTGTAGTAAGTAGCAAAGCATAGGTCAGCGCTATCCACAAAAAAAGAAGTACTCAAAAATGTCCAATATAAGAGAAGCTGGAGGTTTGTTAAAAAGCACATAAATTATGGCGTCTTTGGGGGGTCTGTACCTACTTCTTTAGATATAGAGAGTGCATCTCTCTCTATATCTGATGAAGGGGTCATATTTTATGTTCTTTTTACTAAACCTCCAGTTTCTCTAATATTGGACGTTTCTGAGTACTTCTGTTTTTGTAGATAGTGTTGACCCAGAGAACTACGCTTTTTTTTTTGTTACTTAACACATTGTTTTCAATGGGCTTTTTACTCAAGTCGAGCACAAGAACATTGAAAAATGCTAGACTGGATTCACGAGAACTCCTGCATTTTAGTGCTGGATCAACTCTATGTGCTACATCTACATTTGACAGTATTCTTCCCCAGACCTTAAATGTCTTCTCTACCACTTGGCTTCCACCCATCCAGTGAGTCCAATACCCGGAGGCTAAAATAATTAACTTTTCATCGTCTAAGTGATCTTGGAACCTGTCTTCCGTCTTCTCCTGTGCATGCCGCTCACGGTCTTTGTCAGAGGTTCCCGGTGGAAAAGTGAGATTGAAAAGTAAAGTTACACTGAGAATGAAGTGGTTACACCTCCAGCTTGCTCCGCTCTCCTGACATTTCTCTAATATTGTTAAGAATCTCCTGTCAGTTTGTGACATTTGTTAAGTGATAAATTAGAAAAAACTCCAGAACGAAATTACATTTTTAATGGGGCTGAGAATCGCGCTTCCAAAGGTTACACAATAGGAACAAGGCGCTGGATGTTTACTTATTACTGTGGGGATACACGGATCCCAGGCAAACCGAGACAGACAGGAATGGGAGGAAATCTGGAAGAAGCTTCAGAGATTACTACAAGATTGGTGTCTTCATAATGTGAGCAGAAGACCGGGGTTCATCATGTCGTTGTTCGGAGTACATTTACCTGCTGTTATGATTAATGTTACTATTATAACATTTACTGTTATTCCTCAGATATCCCAATGTGCTAGACTTTAGTATAACATCACTTCTACTTGAAATAAAGCTGTGCTATTATTGCTACCGTATCTCTTGCTGCCTTGAGGAAACCTTCAACAAGCTGCTGTTGATGGATCTGCAATTCAGTTAATGTTTCACTATTTTAGCTCTTTTTCATCTGTTTCTATAACTATTTAGTAATAGTTTTCACCACTGATACTTGTATTGTTTGACAATGCTCTGTAGCATCACAAACATAATAACTTCTTAAAACAGCCAAGTTCATTAAGGGCCCGTTCACACTGAGTGAATCAGGCAGAAATTTGGAGCGGAAACCCCGCCGCAGACACCTTTCGGAATACCGACTGTCTCAATGTAATGTGTTGCAAGCCTCTGCTCTCTGCTGACATGTCAATTCTTTGAGCGGAGAATGGAGGCACGCAACAAATTATATTGAGACACTGAGGCAGGTGTGATTCCGAGCGGAGTCTCCGCCTGTTTTACTCAATGTGAACGGGTCCTAAAGGAGAAGTCCGGCGGATTAGAAAATTTGGCACCTGGCAGCGGGAATTAATTACAAGTACTAAGCCATCTCTCCCCCCAATGCCTGCGCTGAGTGGTGGGACCGGCTGTGGGACCCACACTGGGCTCTGGGATCTCCAGAGCTGACAGGAACTCTCCAGAGTAGGAGAGGTTTTCTATGGGGATCCATAGAAAACCGAGACAGAGTTCCTGTCTTAGCCAGAGATGTCAGCAGAGAGCGCTGTGTCAGACTGAAAATAAAACAACATTTCCTGCATGACATACAGCAGCTAATAAGTATGGGAAGACTTGAGATTTTTTTAATAGAAGTAAATTACAAATCTATATAACTTTCTGATATCAGTTGATTTAAAAGAAAAAGATTTTCGCTGGACAACCCCTTTAAGAAATATTTTTTTACCCTAACCAAGGCACCAGGAACATTTTAAAAGACACTTTTAAAAGGACTTAGTTTAATCAAATGGACGGCACCATCGGTTTGGGGGTGGGTTGGTGGATCTAGTATCGCTTTTAAACTGCTAACACCATACAGTGTATTAAACATGAGCATTCCATGTGAATGATAACTCCTGGGTTGCAGACAATTATATAGACTTGTATCACATCGTATGGGCTTGGACTGAGTGTAAGTTACACTGGAGGCTCGACTGACACCACCAGCAACTGTCTGTTATCTATTTGCCAAAGGTCACCATGTCACACTGCAGTCATCATACTGCATAAACGATTAGGTAAGTGAGCTACTCAGGTAAGCTACTCAAATGCTAACAACTCTTTTGGATGTTCATGTAACCTGCTGATAGCCCTCTATTGCACACGGGGAGCCGAGGAGGAAGGTATGTCTCTTACTTTTCTCCTTGGCGCTGTTACCCTGCTGTTAGTAGAGCAATCCTCGATCTGGAGCACCGTTAGGAGCACTGCCTGCGCACAGAGTGCAAATCTGGACCGACTGCTCTATTGATTATCAAAAGGAGCATGCTGGCTTGCGCTCTGGAGGCAGTGCTTCTAATGGTGCTCCGGACCAAGGATTACACTGCTAACAGCACAGGAACGGTGCAGAGGATGAATGTAAGAGACATACCTTCCTCCTCAGCGCCTCGTGTGCAATAGATTAGTCTAACCTGCTAATAATACTCATCAAGGTGTGCTGACCCATTACTGGACTTGTTTCTGCTAATAGTTCCCCTTTAAAAAGAAAAATGAAAAAATGAGTAATAAGAATGTAGTACAAAGAGGCCTGTCAAACAGTAATTGAGAGTAACAGCAATGAATGATACATTGCTAGGATGTGCCATTGAGAACTGTGAAGGAGAAACTCCACCAAGTAATACTGGTAAAAGTTAGCCGCTAAATTGTAAATGTCCCTATAAGTTACAAATTGTATCAGTATAAGGTAAGATATATAGTCGTAAAGCTGTTTTATTTTTAAGGTATATTATATGTACAGTATATTTAAACCTTAAAGGGGTTATCCCAAGAATAAAAGTTATCCCCTATTCAAAGAGCAGAGGATAACAAGCTGATTAGTTGGGGTCAGATAACTGGGACCCCCATCGATCACAAGGACAGAGATCAGTTGTTCTTCGAGTAAACGGGGCAGCAGCACACAATATCATTTATGTGTGATTGATATACTATATGCCAAACCAGTCACCCTGTAATTGCTTCACTGTTGTGACGGAATGATCGGGCGACAAGAGAGGGTCTTTGCTATGGAACACAGATTATGGCCCACAAGGAGATATGCCTTTCTTTTACCTAAAAAAAAAAATCGTAATTTGAAACCTGACATAATATTCTGATTATACCTATGGAAGATGGAAGAAAATTCATGACATGGTGTCAAAATATAGAGAAGATTTCACTGATTTCCTGGGCGAGTGTCTCCCTCGAGATTATTATGCACAGTTTTCCTCAGATAAATTCTCTTATTTTTATAGTATCTCGGTTCAGGTTCATGGCTTTATGAGATGACATTTATCCCCAGTACATGGCTCATCTTGACCTTGAAATTTTCTCAGTGGAGCAGACGTATATTTTCACCAGTAAACTGGAGACGGATAGCAAAACAGCATGTGCTGCAATTTATAGAAATTGTTGGAAAATCCAAGTTATGTAATAAACTGGTTGATCTTTCAGTGTTATAAACCACACCAGTTAACCCTACCAGTATACATAACTAGGATGTAAAAAGATGTATCGGTTATGTTTTTTTTTTCCTACTTTTACTCTTATTATTATTATTATTTTTTAAATTTTTTTTTTTAACAGATTTTCTATTCTGGCTCACAACAATCCATAACCAGAAAATATTCTGCTATTTTGAAATGATTTTAATTGGTGGACATTGTCACCAAGGTCAGCCCCCTCTTCACACCTCGGTCTGGCGCTGTAAACCACACCTCCTTGAGAGGAGGGGATTTCTGCAATTCTAGTGCAGCAATTGCCTGACCGAGGTGGGGAGAGGGGAATCAATGTCCGAAAAGCCCCACCTTGATGACACTGTCCATCGATTATTACAACATTTATTCACCCAAAGGAGGACTAGGACACCTTTGTCAAAGAGAACATACAGTAGGGACTGTACCTGATGGTGTGACAGTACCCCTTTAAGACTACGTGACCATGCAGCATTTTGGTTAATTTGTTTGGTCTGTTTTTATGCTTTTTTTTATATCGTCTATCTTGAAAAAAAAGGAAAAAAATTACTTTGCTGTACTCAGTAGCGCAACACACATACTATTGAGTAAAGCAAAATGAAGTACAGTAAGTAGGCCATTATAGGAATTGTTGAGGAAGCAGAAAAGATCCACATCTTTCCCCGGCATACAATGAAATCCAAGCCAGATATCCCTACAGTCTAGGGAGTGGAGCGAGTTACTGTGTACTCCCCTCAGCTGTATCTCGGGATCATAGCAGGTCTCAGGAGTGAGACCTGGTGCAATCAGTAACCAAATCCAAGTCAGATGTCCCTGCAGGCTGGGGAGTGGAGCATGTTTTTGTGTATTACAGACCATTGATTTCAATAACGGTGCAATGCTTGGACTGCTGGCTGGGTTTCCCACATAGACTGCACCCAATCTCTATTGATCCCACCAGTAATACACCCTGTGATCTGAATTGTTGTGACAAAAGGGATTTCTTTCAACATAACACATGACAGATGGTGATAACCTACTAAATCAGTGCCGTACGTTCAGCTTTTTAGCATCTGTTATTGACTCGGTGACCATGTGGCAATATGACGTCAATTTACTAGTAACAAGCGATATGTCTGCACTTCCATTTGTTGATCGTCTTGATTTTGCAGAAATTAATTAATATGACTTTAGGGTGTGAATACACATTAAAGAGTCACTGTCGTATTTTTTTTTTTGCAGAAATCAATAGTCCAGGCGATTTTAAGAAACTTTGTAATTGGGTTTATTAGCCAAATCTGCCATTATCTGCATGTAAAAAGCCTTTTCCCAGGTCCCCCCCTCCTTCCTCTTTTTCATCCACTCTGAAAAATCTGAAAATTGTGACTTGTTGCAGGAGACGTACCCTGTCTGTTCTAGGGAGAGGGGAGGGGGGAGGAGGAAGGAGGGAGTTAGCCGGCAGCAGAAAGCAGATAACAGAGGATTACAGGCACAGAGCTGGGTGACAGCTGTAATCTGAGCTCAGACAGGTCACTGGTGATGGTCAGAACAGATAACGGGTGAGGGATTTGTAGATTAACTCTTTGTTGTCCTGTTTTGGTCTTTTTTTTAGCTCTCTCCATAGGAGAACAATGAAGACAGGGGGGAGAGCTTCAAACTGCTTTTTCATGATAAAAATGCATTTTTCGGATAATAAACCCAATTACAAAGTTTCTTAAAATCGCCTGGACTATTGATTTCTGCAAAAAAAAATTTCACGACAGTGACACTTTAAGTAAAACAAACAGTAAAAAAAAAACATGGCTGTAGCTTTGGATTTACTAATATTAGATCTCTAATTGGTGGGAAGAAATCATATTAAATCTTAATTTAAGGGGTATTCTCATCTCAATTTACATAGTTATACTTGTAAGACCCGTCAAGATAAATATCTTTGCATATACAATCAACTAGCAAACTTATGCCATGATTGACAGCTTGTTGTCTAGGTTACAGACCACCACCCTGCTCTAAAAGCAATGGTCTCCCTGGCGTATATATAGCTACTGTATAATGTAGCAGTATAGAGATATAAAGTACATACACTGTATACACATTATATAAAAGCATGTATACTATTTTATGCAGAGGTATACAGTAAGAAATAAATGTATACTGCACAGTATATGGTTGTTATTGCTATAATTTTAAAACAAGGGAGCCTATAGGTGACCAAGACCATTATATGCTATCTGGGTGACAAGGAAAGAGTGATTCTGAGCTGCCCTGGCCATAGCATTTATATACAGAGGTTGCAGCCTAGAGAATTCTATTAGGGAGGCAAAGTCTAGGTACAAGTCTGTGTTCCAGCACCTAGAATGTAAGCAGTGGCGTAGCTATAGGGGTCGCCATGGCGACCGGGCCCCTAGCTACAGGGGGCCCGCTGGGCTCCCTTGCCACTCCCTGCCTCTCTGTTCTCCCGAATCAGCTGTGATATCAGCAGCCGATTTGGGAGAAGTGCACTGTGATCCTGCAGGCTGCCTAACGCTGCAGTGTGGGGTCCTGAATCCTCCCCATCACCTGTTTCCTGCTCCTCTCTGCTGTCCGTGTGGAGGAGGGGGAGGGGCGGGAGAGCATGGTCCGGCACCAGGAGGAGGGAGGCCAGGAGCTGCTGACAAAGTGAAGTTTCCTCATAATAAGTAAGTGTCTGTGCTGTGTGTGTGTGTCTATGCTCGGTGTGTGTCTGTGTGCTGTGTGTCTGTGCTCTGTGTGTGTCTGTGTGCTGTGTGTCTGTGTGCTCTGTGTGTTTGTCTGTGCTGTGTGTCTGTGCTCTGTGCTGTGTGTCTGTGCTCTGTGCTGTGTGTCTGTGCTCTGTGTGTGTGTCTGTGCTCTGTGCTGTGTGTCTGTGCTCTGTGTGTCTGTGCTCTGTGTGTCTGTCTGTGCTCTGTGTGTCTGTCTGTGCTCTCTGTGTGTGTCTGTGCTCTCTGTGTGTGTCTGTGCTCTCTGTGTGTGCCTGTGCTCTCTGTGTGTGTCTGTGCTCTCTGTGTGTGTCTGTCTGTGCTCTCTGTGTGTGTCTGTGCTCTGTGTGTGCCTGTGCTCTCTCTGTGTGTGTCTATGCTCTGTGTGTGTGTCTATGCTCTGTGTGTGTGTGTGTGTCTGTGCTCTGTGTGTGTCTGTGCTCTGTGTGTGTCTGTGCTCTGTGTGTGCCTGTGCTCTGTGTGTGTCTGTGCTGTGTGCTGCGTCTGTGCTGTGTGCTGCGTCTGTGCTGTGTGCTGCGTCTGTGCTGTGTGCTGTGTGCTGCGTGTGTGGGGTGGGCGGGGGGGTGGGGGGCCCAAGCTAAAATTTTGCACCAGGGCCCATCAGCCTGTAGCTACGCCCCTGAATGTAAGAGTTGGTTCTGACAGCTTTAACACAAAGGCTTACATTGGAATGAAGGACAAATGCTGTAAATGTTTTTGAATGGGTGAGCCTTTTCTATACCAGTCTTCCAAAATGGAGAAAATTTGCCAAATAGTTGTTTACAGAGATTCGTTTCGCAAGCTTTGTGAATTTTGGGCCAAACTTGTTAATATTCGCAAATCGGATCTTAACAAATTTCTTTAAAACAGCCAAAACTATAGTAGCTACAGTACTAGGACTATTACAGAAGGGCGAATTTGTTAAAGCATATTGTTGTAAAAGTATCAAAAATCGGAAAATCACCATTCAAAAAAAAAAAAAAAAATGACAATCAGCCAATCATCCAATTTCCACAATTCCTCTCCTCTCTGTCCCTATATCACTTTGTTAGTCTCTCCCTGCTCTGCTGTAACTGCCTGCTGCCATCCTGCTCTCTCCTCCACATACAGCCGACTGGCCACCCCCGTTACCGAACCCCCTTATATAGAGGGGGAGGTGCTAACATCACCCACCATCAGCCCTCCTAACCTCTCCTCTCTGTCCCTATATCTCTCTGTTAGTCTCTCCCTGCTCTGCTGTAACTGCCTGCTGCCATCCTGCTCTCTCCTCCACACACAGCTGACTGGCCACCTCTATTACCGAACCTCCTTATATAGAGGAGGAGGGGCTGACATCACAGAGGGGCTGCAGTTTATTGGACGGGCACTAGAGATTATGGTTAATCCCTTTCTCCTGCCCAGTGATGCTCCAGACTGCATATGCGGCCGCCATTTTCTTGTGAAAAAATTGGTGGTAATTCACTTCACAGAATGCAGAATGAATCGATTTGACAGCACGATTCACCATCTTGAATCTTGATTCACCAAATTGCCTTTGCTCATCTCTACTACTGATGTATTTCGAGGCAAACCTGATCTTTCAACCGTAGCGTCTGGCATGTGATTAACCTATTCCTTTCTGTGTTTACGAGACACATTTTTTTTGTTCCCATAATTGTTTGCCCATTACCTACACTTTTATTATGAAATCATTTCCCTATTTATTATAAATGAATAATAATAATAATAATAATAATAATAATAATAATAATAATAATAGTTAAACAAACAATAACAATCTCCACACCTGCAAAAAAAGGAAAAATTGTTTGCATGGAATTTTTGCGTCTATGTGAATCCTGCAGTAAATTGTCGCCATCACCACGCCATTAGACAGCTGAAGGTTCTGTTTTGTCATTATAGGAGGAAGAAGAAAAACAATCATTTAACATAATGAGAAATAGTTTCCTTCCTGGTGGGATAATGCAGATGGCGAGTTATTGCAGGGATGTTATCTGGAATAGAATTGCTTACCAGCAGGTGATGTGGTTGTTTTCTTTGCTGGAAGTAAGCTCCTGCGGGGTGCGGCGGTGCCACTGCACACTTCCAGGATTGTCCTGCCCGTACCCTTGGGGATCTCCTTTGAAGGCAGAGCTGCATTTTGAGCAGGATGCTCTTCATTTGTGAAGTTTTTACCTGCTGGAAATAAAAACAGATGAAATTAGACAATCATCGGGGAGGACGGAGAGGGAATCGCAGATATAAGAGGCGAATGTGAGACAGATTGAGAGCTCTTGGTAAATGACTGCAATAAAAAAAATATACAATGTATGTTCAAAATTTGATTGTTCAGTATAAGGCTGTGTTCACACACCATAAAAAAAAAATGTCTGTAATTTTTAGGTTAAAGGGGTTGTTCACCATTTTTTTTTCTTTCAAATCAACTGGTGCCATAAAGTGCCAGACATTTGTAATTCACTTCTATTAAAAAATCTTAAGTCTTCCAGTACTTATCAGCTGCTGTGTGTCCTGCAGGAAGTGGTGTTTTCTTTCCTGTCTGACACAGTGCTCTCTGTTGCCTCCTCTGTCCATGTCAGGAACTGTCCAGAGCAGCAGCAAATCCCCATAGAAAACCTCTCCTGCTCTCCAGACTGGAAATAATACAACTTCCTGCTGGTCATACAGCAGCTGATAAGTACTGGAAGGCTTGAGATTTTTTAATAGAAGTAAATTACAAATCTCTGGCACTTTATGGCAGCAGTTGATTTGAAAGAAAAAAAAAATTGGTGTACAACCCCTTTAAAATACAGCTGTATTTTCAGTATATTAAAATGGGTTATCCAGCACTACAAAAACATGGCCACTTTCTTACAGAGACAGCACCACTCTTGTCTCCAGTTCAGGTGTGATTTGCAAGTTATATAGATTTGTAATTTCCTTCTATTCAAAATTAAAGTTTTTAAGTCTTCCCATACTTATCAGCTGCTATATGTCCTGCAGGAAGTGTTTTATTTACATTCAGACACAGTGCTGCTGACATCTCTGGCCAAGACAGGAACTGTCCAGAGCAGAAGCGGTTTTCCATGGGGATTTGCTACTGCTCTGGACAGTTCCTGACATGGACAGAGGGGGGAACAGAGAGCACTGTTTCTGAAAGTAAATAAAACAACACTTCCTGCAGGACATATAGCAGCTGATAAGTATCGGAAGACTGGAGATTTTTAAACAGAAGTAAATTACAAATCTATATAACTTTCTGACACCACTGTCATTGCTGGGAAACCCATTTAAGCTCCATCAAAGGTGCATCCAAACTGGAGACAAGAGTGGGGCTTTCTCTGGAAAACCCCTTTAATGTCAATCAGTCAGTGGAGAAAGCCTCACAGACAATAGATCCTTAAATATTTTCTGAACATATATATATATATATATATATATATATATACATACTGTATATATATATATATATATATATATATATATATAGACAATGCAATGCCAAATCCTCTGCTGTACAGTTTCTAAGGGTCCGTTTACACTATGGAATCAGCGGAGAAATCCCACTCTGAAACCCCGGCCTGCAGACTCCACAATGAGTCCCGCTTGCTATCTCTTTCAATGGGAGGCCTTGTGCGCCTCCGCTCCCCACTCAAAGAATTGACATGTCAATCTTTCTTGGTTATAGATCGGCTTTTAATAAACACTTGTAACTCAGGAATGACAGCAACTAGAGAGACAGGAGACGGCTCAAAATACCCAGGGAGACTTGGTGAGTAAGACCAGCTAACCTTTCATTTTTTCGCTCTATAGGTGGATATCCCCTTTAATTGTTCATGAGAAAATCATATGGAAATGATAAAGAGACAAAGATATACAGATAATTTTAATGAAAACTTTTCTTTTACACTAGATGTCCACAGTGGCAGTGTCACAGCATCACTACTACTTTAGTGTCTTCTCTCCCAACAAATCTTTGAACTGTAGGTAGTCAGTGGTCTCTACACCTCATTTAACGCAGATGATTTATTGGATTATATTGGCTTTACACAAGACAATTGTGATTCTATTCCACTTTCCCCCAGACTGCAGACCTGGCAGGGGAGCATTGATCGGAGATTCTCCATTCCTCATACAGTGTGATTACTCCATACTCTCTTCAGTGATCGTCTAGTAATCAGCAGCACAGTTTGTAATACAGAAGCATGGCTGGGGGTTAAATGAGGTTTCTATCTAGATGGTATCATGGGATAGAGGTTGTGCTTTTTATGGAGAAACAATCATCAGAGTGTGTATTATCATAAAATCAGGTTGTGGGAAAACTGCACGTGGAAAAGTAATCGAGTTTTTCTTTTACTTGCAATCAGAAAAATGAAATAAAAAATAAATTAAAAAATAAGCTTTTCTCAAGTAACTTCCACAGTTACCTTTAGGGTATGTTCACACTGAGCAAAAGTGGCGGAATTCCGCATGACATGTCAATTCTTTGCGCGAAGCTGTGTGAGCCATTCCATAGAGACCCTGTGAGACAATGAGGCAGGCGGGATTCTTCCGCGGAGAGATCTGCTGTGGAATTCCAATACTTTTTCTCAGTGTGAACATACCCTTAAAGGGAATCTGTCAGCTGAAATCCAACTGTCGACTGCTGACAATGTCAGGAAGCATTCACACGTTCCGTGCATGGTCCGTAAATACTGACAATGTGCTCCGTGATGGAATTCAAAGCTCCTGGCATCATTATAAATGATGATGCCTGGAGCCCCGAAACTGTTTAAATCTACACACTACTGTACTGGCACAGCGTGAAGATTTATATAGTTTCAGAGCTCCCGCCATCATCATTTATAATGATGCCAGGAGCTTTGAAACGTTCAGGATTTTAGTCCGTAGCATGTCGTGTATGCACAGAACGTGATTACAGTATGTGTAAATGCCCTCTTAGATAGCTGTTAGGTCAAGGAGACACATGATATCGTTTCTATATCTGTAGACCATAGAAAATACTTTTATTCCCTGCTCTTGAATATGATTCACCAAAATGAATTCCATAAAATTCAGATTCAGACAATCCTAAATTTTCGTGGAGATTCGGAGTGAATTTGAATTGATTTGCCCATATCTACTACACAATGCAAACTCAAACTAGACAGAGTGCTAGATTGAATGTGTATGGCTGAATCCTTATAAGCCGTCCAATTCAAATGAAATCTTATGGGAGATTTGCGCGTCTATAGTATCCGGTCTACTTTCGACTTATTATCAGTTGGCCTACTTTAAGTAGGTATATAAGGACGCATCATCCCTGTGCATTTTTTTTTCGTGCTGCGCAAAAACTTACTGACCTTGCTCAATAATTATCCGTAGGCGCAGGGGCTTTGAGGAATCTTGCACTTTTTTTTGTCCGGTTGCTTAATTTTTTGGCTAACAAAACTTGATGAATCTCACACATGATAAATCCGCTAATAAAGTGGCTAACATGAAAGGGCGCAGCCAGCGTAAACTGCTCAAAAATAGTACAAACAACGTAATAAATGTTGCTTAAATTTTTACGCTGTGTGTAAAAACACCAAATTAGTCAAAATAATGGTGCAAAGAGAATGATAAATGTGCCCCATAGTGTGGCAAAATTTTGGTGCATTCAGGGTGTACCTCATAGCAGTTTAAAGAGGTACTATCAGCAGGTTAGACGAATGTAACCTGCTATGTCCCTATTATGCAGGGAGGCAGAGGATGAAGGTATGTCTCTTACCTTCATCCTTGGCACAATTCCAGTGCAAGTAGTCTTTTACTCCTTGGTCTGGTAAGACCATTAGGAGCACTGCATCGATCCGTCCCTCGGCTGGTCGCCCCTTCTAATGATAATCAATGGAGCGTGTCAGGCGGGGGTGGGCCGGATCATTGCTATGGGGGTGGGGCAGTGCTCCTAACTGTCTTACCGAGGAGTGAATGACCGACTGCACAGGAATTGTGCCAAGGATGACGATAAGAGACATACCACCATCCTCAGTGCCTCCTGGGCAACAAGGGGCTCTCAGTAGGTTAGATTCAAGCCGTGCCATTTTCTGATAAGCCGCTACTTTGTCACGTGGCTCCAAATTCTGGCCAATAGCCATAGTGCATCTGGGCCACGGTATAATCCTATGCCATTTGCAGGAAAGCATTTTTGCTTCTCTACAGAACCCAGCTGAATCAGTCACTCGCTGATCTAGACCCACGTCACTTTGTTTGTTTTCATATTTTTTCCCGGTCATGCTGCTGAATTCTTAGCCTTCCTTCTCCTGGGAGAAATTAGGGATAATTAAGAAACGGGGATGTAAGACAGAGTTTTGGGTTCATTTACAGGTTAATGGCCCCTCACTGATAACTACTGATGAGATCCACACTCTTTTTAATTATTAGCTTCTTAATTGCTGTCAATACTGACGAGTGACATCTGCAGACGAGCTGCGCGCTGAATACGCTGCATACTAAGCAACGCGACTTAAAGGAGATGAAAATTCACTTACTTTTAAGTTAAAAGAACTCTTTGTTCTTGCTCGTAGACTGTAAAGAACTTAATATAAATTCAATTTGCTCTTTGGGAAGGATGTAGTCTTTCCTACAACTTTATTCCCATGAGATCTCTTCATGTACTCGGATTTCCTCCAAAATATTTAGGTCTTATACACAGAACCATATTATAGGTCTTAGCAAGTTCTGGGATGTACAAGACTATAATACAGAAAGAAGTCTATGGGCCCATACTGTACTTCCATAAAACAGAGAATACAATTTTGCACTGGTCCCCCACTATAGGCCAAGATTACTTACTAAATGGGAATCCAGTGGGTAAAACTGACATGGAAAAGAACAGGAATTATAATTGACTTAAAGGAGCACTGTCATTTTAAACAACCTCCCTCCATTTAATAGACAGAGTTATCACTTCAATTACCAAAAAATAACTCCTTATTGGGTAAACTTGCCAAAAGTTAAGACATTTGGAAAAGTTGGATGCCACCCTAGGGCTGCCATGAAAACATAGATACAGCCTGTGGCTGAAGTCAAATGCCAAGTGCTCAGGTTTGCGCAAACGTTGCCAAACCCAAACATTTTGCAAGTACTCTTTATCTAAAAAAGAAACAGCTGTAAAGTCTTGCCCACTAGGTTTATCTAACTTGCAACTTGTTGTTTACTGCTTGTCGTCATCGCATTCCTGTCTCTAGTAACTGCTAACTGATCAAGACAAAATGCAAGAAACGGGAGCAGTGTTTCGCATCTGCTATGTGCAGTCGTTAGGTAGAGATTGGACTGTGTACATGCAATCTGTGAGCCTATCTGCCTGCTGAAAATAATCTGCACTGTTACTAGAAGGAAAACCAAGGTTTCCCTCTAATTTTCCATTCATTAAGTTTTGTGCCTGTGTCCCTTGTGTAAATAGGGGTGCATCTACTGCTGTATACAGTATCTACTGGTCTATCTACTGCTGTATGCAGTATCTACTGGTCTATCTACTGCTGTACTGTACTGTCTACATTTCTGCAGTGCAGTTGTCCTTTCCCTCACCCTCTAGCTTCTCAGCAGCAGCAACAACAGAAGTTTAGAGTAACCCTTTCATTGCTGCTGACATTTCTTGCACAAGTTGAATCCCCCCCCCCTCTCCTGGAGACTGCTGCTTTCTGCTGAAGACACAGAAAACTGTGTATAAGCTGCTCTCCCCATCTCCCCCTCCTTCCCCTTCCCTGCCAAGATGGCTCATGTAAATACATGTAATTAGCGTCCCTGGCAGGCTGTATCTGCACTGTATCTGTATCTAATGTAGGGAGGATTAATCACAGTGAGAAAATCAGCAACTTGACCTCAGATTGACCCTCCAGGCATTACAGAGTGCAAATTTTTTTTGCCAGGGAGTTGTTTACATGAGCCCACTTGAAAGGGAGGGGGAGAGAACAGCTCATATACAGTTTTCTGTGCCTTCAGCAGATATCAGGCTCAGAATTGGGGGGAGGAGACTGAAAAGAAACTGATAAGTATGTAAGGAATTGTTAGTCTCCAGGAGGGGGATGATTCAACGTATATTTTACCTGGAGTGGAATGCCCCTTTAAGTATTTGTGTGAGTATTACTGGCACACAGCCCTGCCCTAGTCCCATTCATGACAATGAGAAATAGCTATGCACCACGAGAGGGCAGAAGGTCTTATGAACAGCAGTTAAGGCAATGAAATTGCATTGTCACTACTTTAAAGAGTTAATCTAAAAATCTAGACAGGTTTTTAAACATTTTCTGAAATAACAAGTACACTTTACCTGCAGCAAATAGTGTCAGGCAGCTGCTGCCAAGGCAAATAAGATCACTGGGTGCATTAAATAGGAGCACAGATGCACACGACATAAAACAACATCGAAAACATAGTTCTACCACTTTATAAATCAATAATCAGTCTGCACATGGAATGCTGTGTATAGTATTGGGCACCCAGTGTACAACAAAGACATTGATTAGCTTCAGTAAGTTCAAAAGAGGCCAACCATAGTGATAAATGACATAGGTGGACTACAGGACCCAGAAATATCAAAATTAGAAGCATTTAAGATATAAAAAGTAGAGATGAGCAAAGCAGCCGGAAATTCAAGAATCAAATCTTAACGAATTTCATTAAAACAGCCAAAACTGTAGTACGTACAGCACTGGGACTATTACAGAAGGGGGAATTTGTTAAAGCATGTTGTTGTAAAAGTGTCAAAAATCGGAAAATTACAATTTAAAAAAAATATGTCAGTCAGTCAATCATCCAATTTCCGCCATGAACAGCAGTGGAGTGCGGCCACTGATTAAGGATGACTAAGTGCCCTATTCCGCGGGACGATTATCGTTCAGATTATCGTTAAGTCGTTAGAATCTAAGCGATAATCGTTCGATTGAATAGCAGTTAACAATTAACGACGAGAAATCCTTGATCGTTTAATAAGACCTGGACCTATTTTTATCGTTGCTCGTTCGCATTGAATAAGACGTCGCTCGGTCGTTCGCAGTAGTGACGAACGCAAAATCGACGACAAGACGACCACAAGAACGATCATAAGTAATGATTATCGTTCCATGTAAATGGGTGAACGATTTCAGGTCTTTCGTAATAGCAGTCGTTTTAATCGTTTATCGTTAACGATTATGCGAACGATAATCGTCCAGTGGAATAGGGCCTTAAGACTAAGGCTGACACCTGGAAACTTTTTAAAATTGTAATGGTAAGTATAGGACAAAGTTTATTTATTTCCCTTTTTGGAGCTTTAGGCAACTTTCAGTTAGAATGCCGCTTCAATTGGTTATTTGGTTTAGTCCTCCATATCATTCAATCAGAGAAGAAACAGAGGTTTAGGAGGTTAGAGCGTCATAAAATCTTAGCTAGTACATATAGGGTCCCTATGCGTTTCAGACTCTCACGCAGTTTATAATCATAGTTATAATCATACAATGAAGCTATTGTGTTATGGCACATATAATCTGGGCCCTTCTGACGTCATTCACACTACAGGCATGCTAGGTTAATGAATGGCGCTACTGCACAGTAAACAGCAGTATAATATGAGAGTATACAAATAAAAGATACACAAGACCTATCACTATAAAAGAACAAATATATCTGTTTTTACTTAGATATACCTGACATAAAGTGACACCATATGGTGCAGTTCTATATCAGTGAGATCCTTTCCTCTAAAAGCAATGCTTCTTGGTGAATACATATGGAATACGACAGGAAAAAAAAATCTTACTATGAAAACATTTAAAATCATCAGAATGCAGAGTAATATAAAGAGGTGTACAGATACAATATCACTGCTCCGACATCTATACTGGGTTATAATGCTCTATGTCCGTGAACATGATCTCATCTTCATTAGTGAAATACAGCGAATCTCCGTCTACATGAACATCACATTTACATTTCGATTTCATTATTACATCTTTTTCCACATATATACTAGACATTAGACTGAGCTGTTTATTTGCAGAATATTAATAACTTTAGGCTGTGAAAACATAGCCTGGGGTCAGCTATCAATTGCATCTTAGCAGCCAGCCAGACAGTCACGGAGGTCGTATTATGTGGATAATGGGGGTAGATATGGGTTCAGGACCCTGCATAGAAATAACACTAACAATCAGAACAGCAGCAGCAAGGTAGACATTCCCTTATGTGCGCTGCCTTCTATTTGATGGAAACATTACTCTACATTATTATTCAGTGTTGTATACAATTTATATTATGCACCAAGCAACAATAAGCCATACCATTAAATGGGGGTAAATACCACCACAGCATCTGTAGCAGCTGCTACTGCGTCAGCTCCTGCAATAGATTGGACCCCCTGAGCCGGCATCATTTGCGGGACCCGGCGGCTGGGGGAGCCTCCCAGGTGATGCAATTGCCCCTTTAACGGCAAGTACTCCTGATGAGTGCTTGCAGTTAAAGGGAAGCTTTTAGCAGGTAAGAAGACTGTAACCTACTGATAGGTCCATATTGCACACAGGGCACTGAGGATGAAGGTAAATTTCTTACCTTCATCTTCTACACTGCTTCTGTGCAGTTTGTAGTGTAATCTCTAGGCTATTTAGGCGGTTTGGTGCACTAGGGATGGGGCTACCACACTTAGTGCACCGATCCACCCCTATCCAGGGCCGGATCAGACAAGTTTTCTCCTCCTCATGCATCAGTAAGCCTTGGGCGTCCGTCAGGGGCGGATTAACTTTACCATAGGCCCAGGGCTGTTTACCAAACCTGGGCCCCCCCCGCTCCCCACTGTAACTATGGCAGCACTAGCTTGGAGTATATAGTACAGGATAGTTATTGTCATGATGCACTGATTTGTGCAAAATTGCAGTAATAAAGCAGCAATTGTTTGCAAATCATGGCAGAACTGTATGCAGGGACAATACACCACTAAAAGTATATTTTTTTGGGGTGGCCATGGCCCCCCAGGAGCTCAGGGCCTAAATACAAACTAATGAGTGGTGAGCTGATCCTTTCTCCACCTGTCTATATGTACTATACACTTTATCTGGAACACAGAAAAAAAGACAAATTTGGTCAGCTCTCCTAGAACACCATTCACACTAGGCAGGAGCAAGTTGCTATGGCTGAAACTGCAAACACACCAAAACACAGAACAATGCAACAGCTCACCGCAATGGCAAGTTACAGACACACTACAGACATAAAAATAGTTAAAAGCGCCCCCCCCCCCCCCCCCAAACTGCTAAAAAAAAATCCCAACAAAACCAATTATACACTTCATACCAGGTCCTAACCACCGCAGTACAGGAACACCCCACAATGTCATTCTGGAGATGCTCAGGCCCAGTCATCCAGCCATCTTAGCTTGGCCCTTCTTTAAGTCCCTCAGGCTCTTACACTTGCCTAGTTTTTCTCGCTTACAACACATTGGGGGAATTTATCAGGGTAAAAAGAGGTATTTATTGGCGTAAAAGGGCAAGATGCAAATAAATTTATTCGCAAACGCCTGTTTTACGAATAAATGTTTGTGGTCCCTCTAGGCCAGTTGCACTAGAGGGGCAGGGAGGGGGGGCGGAAGGGGGGTGCTGACTCTGGGTCCACTGAATTTATAATTTTTCTCACTGAAAATTTATAAGGAAACTAGGCATGAGCGAACCGGCCGAGGTTTGGGTTCGTATGAACCTGAAGTCTCGGCAATGATTCCCGCTGTCTGCCCGCTCCATGGAGAGGGTGGGTACAGCCTGAGGACCGCCTGGAAAACTGGGATACAGCCATAGCCATAGGCTGTATCCCAGTTTTCTGGGCGGTCCTCAGGCTGTATCCACCCTCTCCATGGAGCGGGCAGACAGCGGGAATCAGAAGCCGATAGTTCATGTTCATACGAACCCAAACCTCGCCGGTTCGCTCATCCCTAAAGAAAAAACCTACGCCGGGTCTGAACTTTCATTCACCAGTGTGCACAGGGGTTTAAGTAGAGGCATTGCGCCTCTACATAAAAACGCCAGACTTAATAAATGTCCCTCATTGATTTTGGGGTCTGAGTAATGCCAAGGAGAAAAAAAAACAAACAGACATCTACATGGCGGTGATGGAAGGTTGTATAGAAGAGCTCAACTATGACTATGTAAAAATAGGGGTGTTTACCCAATCCCTATAGGTTTGCATGGAAGCTGAAGACACAGAAGAGTTTATGGAGAATATCTGGAATTATGCCTTTTAAACATTTGCAACCCCCATGGGCAGGGCATTTAAAAAGGTTATCCAGGATTACATAAACATGGCTGCTTTCTTTCAGGAACAGCTTGTGTGCTCAGTTGATTTGTGGCATTGCAGCTAAGTTCCACTGAAATGAATGGAGCTGAGTTGTAATACCACACACAACCTGAGGACAGATGTGGTGCTGCTTTTTTGAAGAAATCCTCTTTATTTTATTAATCCTGTTAAACCCCTTTAAAGCGACTCTGTACCCACAATCTGACACCGCAAACCACTTGTACCTTCTGATAGCTGCTTTTAATCAAAGATCTGTCCTGGGGTCCGTTTGGCAGGGGATGCAGTTATTGACATAAAAACAACTTTTAATCCTCCAGAGCTGTGTCTAACGGCCGGGGCTTACATTTGTATATGCATTAGGCTGGCACAACCTCTCTGTCCTTCCTCCCCACCCTCCTCATCATTAGGAATGCTCCAGGCAGATTGCTTCCTATTTCCCACCTGTGTATAATGAACATGGGCTGGATTGTTAAAGGGGTACTCCAGCGGGGGGGGCACTTTTTAGCTAGGACCAGCGGCGGGTCCGGCATTGCGGTGCTCCAGTGCCCGGTTCCCGGCCGCTTCCTGGTGTCTGACGCGAGCCCGAGGCGATACGTCTTAGGTCAGCCAGTCAGTGACAGAGGCGGGATCTGAGCGGACTTGAAACTGACACCACCTCTGTCACTGAGTGGCTGAGCAGACCTGAGACTTCACGTCACGGGCCCGCGTCAGACACCAGGAAGCGGCCGGGAACAGGGCACTGGAGCGCCGCGATGCGGGACCCGCCGCGATGTGGGACCCGCCGGGCCTCAGCAAAAAAGTGCCTCCCCGCTGGAGTACCCCTTTACTACACCTGTGCAAAGCTCAAACAGCAGTAAATGTTCCTGGATCGCTGCAGGATTAAAAGTTGTTTTTATGACAATAACTGCATCCCCTGCCGAATGGACCCCAGAACAGATCTTGGATTAAAATCTAAAAGCTATCAAAAGGTACAAGTGGTTTGGGGGGGACAGATTGTGGGTACAGAGTCGCTTTAAATCAAGTCGCTAATCAGATTATAAGCAAAAGACCTTTCAAGAAATCGCCACTTAGGAGTACATTTGGGTAATACTGTCCCTCCCAGAAGTCTGTTTTGGAGGTATATATGTATCTAGAAAATAGAAGTAGAAAATATTAAAGCTCTACATATATTAGCTTTAACAAAATTTTAAGCAGATTAATAATTCATGAAGACATCAAAATGAATATGTGCAAAGGAGCAAATACAAGAAGCGATCACGGTAATATCATTATGTTCATACAGAGCTGAAGGAGAATCTCGGAAAATTACAGCTGTAGTGTACAGAAAAGTTTAGTACCGAGGGGATAAGCTTCTTATCTTCCAGGCATTAACTTGTCTCAAAATTTCTGCCAATTTAGCCTGATCAAAATTCTGAGCAAAAAACTTCAGAATCAATTAAACCCCGGCCGAAAAGAAAAACCAACAAAATGTTTTTTTTTTCCTGCTAGTTAGATTCTAAATGAAAGTATTATTTCTATGGAGCGATGGCTGGAATTATGATTCTTTATTTCACAGAAGAAAGGAAATCTCTGTAAATGGCGGCAGCTGTGGAGGCAGTGGCGAGAATGGCAGCGATAAACACATGAGGGGAAAAAAAAATCAACGCTATTTTAAGTCTCTGATCATCTCAGATTTCTTTTTTGCAGTAATAAAAATATAGCTTTAGGGTACCAACCCACTTGACGTATTTGCTGCGTGAATCAGTCTTAAAAATAAGCAGGCAAAACGCAGGTTGGCTTTATACGATTGTTCTGCATTAAAATACGCAATTGCGTTTTTTTGAAGCGTGAAGCTTGTTGTTAGCAAAGCATCAGTTGTTAACAACCTGTGCGAAAAACGCATGTAGCTTCACGCTTCAAAAAAACGCAATTGCGTATTTTAACACAGAACAATTGTATAAAGCCAACCTGCGTTTTGCCTGCTTATTTTTAAGACTGATTCACGCAGCAAATACGTCAAGTGGGTTTGTACCCAAAGAGCAACTTTGTTAGGTAAACGTTGGATGTAGTTTCTATAGTAAGAAAGGTCAATGTGGTTTATGATAATGACGCTCATCTTGTAAAGTGAGTAGAGATGAGCGAACCGGGTTCGGGTTGGAGTCCATCCAAACCCGAACATTCGCCATTTGATTAGCTGGGGCTGCTGAACTTGGATAAAGCTCTAAGGTTGTCTGGAAAAGATTGAAACAGCCAATGACTATATCCATGTTTTCCACATAGCCTTAGGGCTTTATCCAAGTTCAGCAGCCACCGCTAATCAAATGCCGAAAGTTCGGGTTCGGATCGACTTGAGCATGCTCAAGGTTCGCTCATCTCTAACGGTGAGATGGTGATCGCACCTTGTCTGCTCAAGCGTTGACCATTGCCCGATTCTTCTGTTCAGTTACCCCAATATCCGCTATGGACCAGTGGAACAAAGTAATTTCCCCTCAATATGGAAAGTGCAGGTGTAGTACAAGGTAGTCCCCAGGAAATGCATATGTGTAAGAAGAGGATGGGCTTACAGAGTTCATGGGACCCTTTGCAGGTTTTTTTGCTATGGGGCCCTATGAATCCTAGCTACACCCCTGGCAAGGCTTATCAGTGTTTTTGTTGTACTGTAGACTAGGCAGAGGGTGGAGGCTCCTGCTGCAGCCAGTCGTCTTACAACCAAACACAGGCCAATAAGAAGGAAGAGGAGAAGGAGGAAATGACTGATCTCCCGAGGTAATAACTTATAACTAATAAGTATTAATAGCAGCATGAGACATAAAAGGATTAAAGGAAAGGAGGAGATGAAGGGAGGAAGAGCTGGGATTTTTCAATTTTTTTGTGCATTTTCTATGTTTATCGCTGTCTTAATAGGAAGATCCGTTCCCATTAACACAGACTTCAGCAATCATTAAGCGTTCTAAGGTTCTACACAACTCTGCATCTTACGTTTCCGAGAAGGATAAAACCCTCCACAGTGCTCATTAACTTTATCTACAAGTATCTCAAGACGTTACATAAAAACAAGAATTTGTACAGTGTTGGATATTCCGCAAAGTGATGCGCAGGAATAAAGGCTGCAGAACAGCGGGTGTTAATAAAACATAATATATGTGGAAGTATAAATTATTCCTCTTCACACCATTACGTAAGCACGTCGCATGTTAAGTCTAATTAATTAGTGTAACCCAAAGTTCTTTAAGAATAAAAGATTAAACAGATACCAAGAGCTGGTCTCTTACTAGGAGTCACTTTAACTTAAATGAGAGGATAGAAATTTTTTTTTTCATAACATAGGAAACGCAATGGACACATAAAGGGGAGACTAGGTTATTGGTTAAACTCGAGAACTGGGGTGAACTTCATTCAGATATGATTGTCAGGTATGACGGGATATCTTGTGCTCAGTCGACCATTTGGATATCATAGAAGGGGTGTCCTGTATTCTTTATGAATCATAGTTGATATTTTGGAAGATAAAAGGTTATGGTCATAAAGAATATGGTACTGCTCACCATGTCGAATAGAGATGTAGCCTCACCAAGAATTATGCATGGAGGCTGCCATTGACATGTAGCTTGAACGTGCATGTAATAGCGCCGGTAGTGACCAGAGAACAAGCGCTGACCTGACAGCTCACTTGTTCCCGCTAATCACCCTGTGTAATAGGGGCTGAACAATGCAAACAAAACTGGAAGAAACTCAAGTTCTAGATCTGTGGTGTGCAAACTCAGGCCTTCCAGCAGTTGTAAAACTACAAGTTCCATCATTCCTTCACAGCCAAAGGGTGATGGGCTCTATGGTTTAGCAAAAAATATGTGAAGCCACACTTCAAAACTTTTTGACATTCCGACCTTCACAAATCGACCTCACAACATTATTTCTAGGCAGCAGTCATGTGATTTAAAGCCCAAACACATTTTCCATTTTCTCCTGTAAAATCTCAGGTGCTGAAATGTTTCATCAGACCAGTTACACAGATTGCAAAATGTGCGGTCAGGATAAGATAAGGGTCCAATAATTATTAAATCATACATTTCACCAACCGACACTGCAGACGAGATTGGGAAGCCGTTCCATTTATTATAACAAGCAAGTACTGAGAAATTGCCTGTTAAAATATTCATGAATGTTATCAATAACCATCTGCCGCAATTTTTTATTTATATGCTTGAAATGACTGCTTCAAGTATCCTTCATGTTAGGATATGCACAATACATGAGATGATGTATTCACAGAGAAATGAATTTGGGATTTGGATATCATTGGTTGGCCCTGGTTTGTCATGTCCTGAGCTCCACAGAGGGTTGGGCATTGATTTACAGGGTAACCACCTACAGTTGGCGCTATAGAGGCAGTTTTTTTTCCCCGTAGAGAAGAACTTTTTTGCAGATTGCTGTAAACGCTACCGACCAGACGGATCCGTGTGCAAGGAGATCTAACAATTGCAAATACACATGGCATCTGACGCAGCCAAACAGACTCTACTATAAACTGATGGGAAGCAACGACTCTAAGACGAGTGTCTCTGTTCTGGTTGCGAAAAGAAAATACTTGTTTGGCCCACCAAAATATCTGATCAGTTTATGGTTTACAGAGTTTTCCCCCATTTTATAAAATAATGGCACGTTGATAGAATATTTCTGTGTGTGTGTGTGTGTGTGGGGGGGGGGGGGGTGTCTGTCCCTTGGAGCCCCACCTATCATCGACTAAAGGGCAAAAACATTTCTTTATTGTTAAAACTGAAGCTGGCAACAATTGTCTCTGTTCTTTGTGTAGAACTCTTCTATTGAAGTGAACAGGAGCCAAGGCTGCAGTACATAGGGAATAGAGCCAATTGCCAATTCTAGTGCGGGCACCGAACAGCTAGAAAGAAGGGTAGCAAGGTGTTGGCACCCCACTGATCAACTATTGATAACCTATCCTGGGCAACCTTTTTAACAAAGCTCTTAAAGGAGAAGTCTGGCCATAACAATTTGTTGTCAGGCGGCAAGGGCAGGGGAGAAAATAAGCATGATTGATTTCTTACCTCTTCCCGTGCCCACGATACTCTGCCTGATCGACCTCGGGACTCCCACCGGAAGGTATTTTTCCCCGAGCTGTGATGACATCTTGACTCAGGGGAAATACCCGACCTGGCTTATGAACAACCAGCTCAGTTCATCAGTGACTGGGATGGCATCCCACCCCAGTTATTGACTGGCTGAGCAGGCCGTCAATCAGTCGGGTCAGGAAATCATTAGCACAGGAGATCCCGGAGCCCAGCAGGAATCCCAGGGCCAGTCAGATGGCGGATCGTGGGCACAAGGAGAGGTAAGTTAGTGCCATTTGTTGTTTTCCCCCTGTGCCCTTCCATTTAAAAAACAAACGAACCCTGAGATTGAAATTCTCCTTTAACTTGCAAATCAACAGTGAGCACTTTTTTTTTATACAGGAAGCAGAAAACTCTCTTCTTTTGAGCCAACGCTCAACCATCTTATTCCCACCAGTCCACTGGTTTCTCACTACTAAAATTCCCAGACCAAAGGGTAGCCACTACTCCCTCCTACCAATACTGTGGTGCAGGTCTCTAAAATGCCAAAAGGAGCTCAAAATCAGGGAACCATAATTACCACTTGTCAGCGGCTCTAATAGAGTATGGCAGTGTTGCTGCATACTGTTGTTTGCCGGACCACTAAACTATGTGCCGAAAGGTGCACAAACAGTGCGGGTCACAATATAACATTGTGCAATACAATAAACATCACATACACAACACGTACACATGGCATAAGCACAATAAACATATTCTTAAAGTTGTATACCTATAGTCTTCCATTAACTTCCCTTACAAAGTTATTACAGCTCTCTCTATTTACATAATATAGCACCTATGGACATAGTTTTCTACTGCACCACCATGTGTCTGGGGCATGTGTCTGACATTGTATGGGGCAGTATATGGCGGCACAGGGAGTGCAGACCAGTAGGATGGAGCTGCCATGTCCATGAGGCTTTCATGTGGAGTTTTAGATGTTTAATGAACTCTTAAGTGTTAGGTAACTACTGTATATTGTGCTCTCTCTAAAGGAATCTGAGAATTTCAGATGTGTGATGATAACCTATTCAGAAAGCTGTCAAATCTCCAATGTGTGCTTGAATAAATAAAACGCTGCATTTACCAGCTAAGACGTTCTAACAGAAAAATACATGACGGTAAACATAAAAGAAGCGGAGCCATTAAAATACACAATAAAGTGATTTCTAATCTACTTTAAAGCACGCCTGTCACTTATACAGACCCATCTCTTTTATTCATTGAAATGTGGAGTTTGCCTGTAAATACATATCAAAACACGTTTCTATTAAAGTGACACCTGATGATCGAAAAACTTCAATATTTATATAGATTAGATTGGCCAGGTATGTGATCCTATAATCCTTTGGCACAGGGATGTTGGTAATAAACATTAGTAGTATTGTAATGCGCAAAATCCGCCCTAAGATCAACAAGGTTCCTTTAAGACAGAAGATTGTATACTGGTATTTGGCTGGGTTCACTGGGCTTTGCAATCTGTTTTTTTTTTTTTTATCCATTTAAAAAAAACAACAACAAAAAACAGATGCATTTGTGTGCATCCGTTTTGATTCATTCTTCCATTGACTTCCATCATAAAAAAAACAAAGGATCAAAATGCATCCTTTTCTTTTTTAACGTACACAAAAACATAGCTGAGATTATTTTTGTGTACATTAAAAAAAACATGCGTTTTGAACAGTTTTTTTTTTTTTATAATGGAAGTAAATGGAAAAATGGTTGCACACAAATGCATCCTTTTCTCCATCTCCATTTTTTTTTTTTTTTTCGCAAAAACGAATGAAAGAAACGGATTTCAAAAACTTAGTATTAACCCAGCCTTAAAGGGAATATGTCATCAATATGTCATATTAGAAAATGATCCTGAAATCCTGCTGTTTTCATTCTCGCCACTAGGAATAAAACTTCCTGTTCTGTACAGATAATTTCCCAGTGGTGCCCTTCTTATCATTACAGACAGTATTACAGTGATAGGTGACACCAGTGTATAAATAAGAGAGGTGCACAAAATAGCTGCTTCTCACAACTTAACCCCCCCCTCCAAGCTTTGTAACATGACCTCTTTAAAGGTTGCTGAGCATGCCCAGAAATTAAACTGAGTTTGTATGCTCTCTGTGTGTTTGCGTTGGTTTCCTCTGGGTACTTAACCTAAAACATACAGATAGGTGGATTTAGATTGTGAGTAGGGATGGTCTGAACCCGCCGAGGTTTGGGTTCGGCTGAACCCGAACGCTCGGCATCGGATTCCCGCTGTCTGCCCGCTCTGTGCAGCGGGCGGATACAGCGGGAGGACCGCCTGGAAAACTGGGATACAGCCTATGGCTATGGCTGTATCCCAGTTTTCCAGGCGTTCCTCCCGCTGGATTCACCCGCTGCACGGAGCGGGCAGACAGCGGGAATCATTGCGGATGGTTCGGGTTCGTACGAACCCCGTACGAACTCGGTTCGGACCATACCTAATTGTGAGCTCTAATGGGGACCGGGGCAAACTACGTAAAGTTGGCAAACTATGTAAAGTGCGGAATCAGTTGGCACTAGAGATGAGCGAACCGGGTTCGGGTTCAAGTCGATTCTAAACCGAACGTTCGGTATTTGATTAGCTGGGGCTGCTGAACTTGGATAAAGCTCTAAGGTTGTCTGGAAAACATGGATACAGCCAATGACTATATCCATGATTTCCACATAGCCTTAGGGCTTTATCCAACTTCAGCAGCCACCGCTAATCAAATGCCGAATGATCGGGTTCAGATCGACTGGAGCATGCTCGAGGTTCGCTCATCTCTAGTTGGCACCATTGAAATAAACACAGTATTATTATTAAAAAAAATTATTATGGGCACCAGCAGTGTAACAGACACTCTGTGTATGGTGAAAGAATTAAAAAAAATTTTTTGTGTTTTTTTTTAAATGAAGAAATAGACAGATAACACAAAGGTAACAATTTAATGTACGCCCATTGTACCACTCATGCCTGGTATCAGTTTTACCATGATTCTTGGCTGCAAGCTTGCCTTTAATAAAAAAAAAAAAGTGGAGCTGCCCTCACCTGGTGCCCTCCAGCGCTCAGCCTGGCACAAGTACACAGCAGTACAGATCATGTAGCCTAGGCCTGTGGATGTGGAGGTCTTTATCAGAGGATTTAGAGGATCTAAAGTTCTTTATCAAGGGATTTGGAGTTCTTTAGCAGAAAAACAGATCAATGACTTCTATATAGATATATTAACAAGTAGACCTGAAAAAAAACATGATGATAAATGGGGAAGATTCAGAAGATCAAATTCAAAGCACCTTAAAATGTGGGAGTAGAAGCTCCTGAGTCATGGAGGAGCTCACAGAATGAACATTGCAACATGGCGCTCTGTGGCAGATGATCATGCATTGCGCTGTTCTTCCATTTGATTATAGTGGCCTATTCAAGTTGCCTCTATTCTGTTGCGGTCACGCCTGTTGCACCAGCAGGGCACGTACAGTAACAGAAAACTCTACCTGACTCTGCAATCCTTGTTCTATGCAGCAGTTCTAATGGCTTATTAGGATGGCTGTATAAACCCTGCTAGTGCTCCCACTCTTTGACTGAGTGTAGGCGGGCACAGTACTGTATTACCTATGTTCTCCATATTTCTGCTTCATTGTGTATCTCTGAATTAGAACGTACAAAAAACAAAATGTAAACCCAGCCTCATAGCCAGAATGGCACAAAGTCTGCTGTTTTCATATCAGAAATGGCAAAAAAAAATCTACAGGTGTTGTCTATTTCATTAAAATGATCTTTTAATTTCAAGGAGCAGTATCAGGCGGGGGCCTAAAGCATCCATGCCCTAGGCCTGCACTGCAGCGAGAATAAAGACAATGTTCCTCTGAAATAAAAGATAGTTTTTATGAAATGGACACCAGGAGCTAGTTTGACCCAGGGACCACACACGTATTGACCACGACAACACAATGGTACTGTCAGAGTAGGGAACTGGAAGACAAAAGACAGGTGCAGCCCTGACACTGGCACCCAACCCGCCGTCCCTGCCTATTTGCCTCAACTGTCCTTAGTGGCAGTGAACAACTGATCGACAGTCCCTAACTTGTATTGTATAAGTGAACACTGAACGAAGACAGACAAAAACACAATGAAACAGGTTCATAAGTCCGGGTCAAACACAAGGGTGTCGAGGGCCTACATATCCATGTTAATCCACAGATTCATAGTACCCAAGTCTTTGCACAGTCAGTATTCTTCACTGAAACTATGAAATTTGTAAAAAAAAAAAAAAAATGCTAGACTTTATATCCTCTACAGTCCAGTCCCAAATAATCATTAACATAGGAATGAGATCTCCCATTTAGCTGGTGATTTGTGACATGAAATTTTGACAGTTTTTTTATCAACCTAATTTCCCCATGGCTCAAGCTATTTCCTGCCACACTCCCCTCAGGGCACGACTAGAGGGCACAGAGGAAAGCACTTCACCTACTGCCCTCAATTAATTTAGACCAGGATACAGTCACATATCTGCATCATCGGGCATAATGTAAATGAACCCATCTTCACGCTTGGTAGTGTTTTATTAACAAATGATATGGGGCTCGAAAACATGCATTCACTTAAACCCAATGACTAGATTACTAATTTCTCTTTACATTTAGTATTCTACTATGCAAATCATATTCTAATGGAGAGGGTCTCTTTGATATAAAAAAATATATGCAGCATCTGTTGTCAGCCATGGCCCCACCGTTTGTTCCATTCTCTCTATTACACTTACACGCAATGCTGTAACTGCATGCGTGGTGGCCATAGCAGCTATATGGCCCAGAGGCTGACACAGCCTATTTGGTAAAAGTATTATTAACTCCTCTTTACACAGCAGACTGCTAGACATATTCCATGTTATCCCCCCCCCCCCCCCCCCCGCCAAGTCTGTTAGTCCACTAGGGGTATCACTATCTGCGGATGAGTAAACCTTTCTGAATTTCTTTTTATCTGGATTCCCTTAAACAGGCTATTAAATTTGATTTGGATTTGATGGCTGATTCAGATTCATACAGCAGCAGGGACTCTTGTCAAAAAATATAGTAGAAGCCCCTGTTACTGTACACTGAGTGGCTTACATTGTATGCCTCACTGCTTAGATATGACCTCTGTTTGTGCGAACTGTATACAACCACCTCCAAGAATTGGACAGACCATCTTCAATAATATGGGACTCACTACCCCGAAACATCCCAATCTCATCCACCATCAAGACCTTTAAAAGCAACCTGAAAACCCATTTCTTTACCTCTAGGTGGCCACTGGGCTAGGCATACAGTGTATAATGCATATAATTTACGACACAGTTTATGGGATCAGGGACTGTCGCCATTTCACAGAAGCCCCTGCTCCTCCACATACTTTCTGTGGCACCCTATGCTTATACCATGGAAAGTATGAATGGAAAGAGCAAGGAAGCTGAGGTCCTTGCTCCTTTACATTCATCAAGTAGCAAAGCATTCACTGTATACTTTGCCGATCATTTGCAAACCATAAAGCATTACAGCTTATTCCCAGACAGACCAGCAAAAAAAACTGAGTGGCAAGGCATACAGGATATGCCCCACCATTCAGTGAACAGGAGCAGGTACTCTTGTCTTTGACAGATGTCCCTGCTCCAGTACTTAATTTGCATTCATCACTTACTCCTAAAATACTCTATGTAAATAGGCAGAACCTGTAGAAAGTTGGCATAGTGAATATGTGCTGCAGTGTCTGCACTGCTCTGCATCATGGACCCCGCCAGCTGTCATCTTCTCCTGTCACAGACAGGTGGGATTTAGCCACCTGTGCGTACCAATATCCATCTAAAAGCCATATTTGTGCCTTGAAACGTTGTTCCTACTTGTAGGACAACATGCACTGTGATTGGTCTACTATTTGTGTAGAAGAGCAGATACATAATACTTCTATCCATCCTTTATGCTGCTGCTCAAGTAGCTATACTCGTCTATATTACAAAATGGCCACCTGCATAGTCCACCTCTTTAACTGGGTCACTCTTGGATTTTCATGTGTGTTGCCAGAATTACTCAATGGCTAGGTTGAAACATAGGGGCAAATTTATCAAGGACTTTGCGCCTATTTTTTGGTGAATAATTGTATTTTTTACCCATTTTGGTCTATTTCTATTAAGTTCTATTTATGAACCAGTATTCGGCAAATAATTTTCAGATGCCACTTTTTTAATCTGCCTGTTTTGAGTATTCACCCAAAAGTTTGCATAATCCAAGATTAGCATCCAATTTATCATTTGCGACTTTTTAAAAAGTCGCACAAACAAGTGCCGGCCTACGTCTGATCAGTGCTAGGTGAATATGTGCAATATTGCGACTTTTTGTGCGACTTTTTACTTAGATACATTTTGCTACATTTTAATTAATCAGTTACAAGATTATGGAACAAAATACACACCAATCCTCATTAGAATAGTCAGACAAATTAGACTCCTTAGTAAATCTACACCAGTGTCTTTTTTTGGCTGTTTAACGTCAGCCCAAATAATGTCCATTATTTTGCAATGTCGTCCGTGTTTCCAAAATAATGGACTTTATTTGACCTCAAAATAACAGACTTCCAAAAAGACGGATGTCAAACAGCCAAGAAAAGACAGTGTGTGAACCTAGCCGATGGCTGACACTGAAACTTCATGTGGCCAACTGAATAAAGTTCAATTTCCCTATGGCATCTCTGCAAGCCGCCTGGTTAAATGCATTTTCTTGGGGGGGGGGGGGTCTCTATTTAAAGTGACTTTTAAAAACCTAAAAGTTTAAACTTTTTAAAAAGGTCATTTATTGCAGAGTGGCTCTTGGTGCTAAGCTAACATTTACACACCCGGATGCACTTTTTAAGCCCACAGCTTTTTGGCTTAGTCACATAAGGCAATTAGAGTCAAATGAATAAACTGTTTCATGTCATTGATGGAACGACAAACTGGTTTTGTAAAGGTCACATCATCAAAGAGACAATGTCAGACTCCGAGGACGTTAATTAAATTATTACATAGGACGGCATGTATTCCAAAAGTTCATTTTCTAAGATAATTTTCCATTCAGAGAACGACTACATCATGCTGTACAAATGAGTATTAACCTCAGCTTCATCTACCACAGTTCTTTCTAATTTAGGTTTCATGTCTGTTTACACAGTCATAGACCTTGGCTGGCATTATCATACTGTGAGTTTAGCATTTTGTGCCAGCTCAATACTCTCTGTGGCTGCTAAGGTTGTTATGTAATGTTAAACTTATGGTCCATGCAAGGATACATCATTCCACACAGTTGGACCGGCACACTAGAGAATTAGAGTATCCTCTGTTGGGTCTAGGCTTGGACACGATGGTGGACCCAAAGGTCCAGCTGGAAAGAACTCTGTGTGGAACTGACTCCAGATATGACTGTTAGCTACCATCTGGATAACCCTTGCCCATTGGAGTAAATAGACATCATAGGGGTCCCCTGCTATAACACAATGAGCAGGGGATCGCTGCAAAAGGAAGCTTATCCTATGGATGACTCAATGCAGTATAGCATTGTTTGCCCATTCCCTTGGATTACTCTATTGTACAATAATGTACTCATAGATCCCAAAGGTACGGCAGAAGAGAAACCATTTATGGCTTACTCTGGAGTCATTTATGTGCAACTAAGGGTCCACTTCTTAGGTTAATTTACCAATAGCCTATTAGATTCAATTGAGTATAAGTCCTGTGTGTGCAACTATAACAATCATTTTATTGTAATTAATGAGATTTTCCAGGCACTTAGCAGGACAGGCTGCCAATGTCTGATTGGCGTGGTGCCAACACTTTACTTCTCTGTGCTTATCAGCTACTAGACACAGCTCAGGAAGGCCTTGGTCTGTTCCCTGCCTAGTGATTGCACAGAGTTACTGCAGCGCAGCTCCTATTCACTTTAATAGCAGGTGTGCTACAGTCACCCAACACCACTTCTGCACAATGTAAGGAGCCAATTGCCAATGGACATCCATTGTGTATGTGCCAGAGCCATGGTTCTACCAAACTGCTGATTGGCAGGGGTGCTGGGTGTCTTGACCCCACTCATCAGACATTGATGGCCTATACTATATATAGCCCATTAAAAGTGGACATACACATTATCTGTACAGATTTTGGGTGCATGCTCAGAATAAAATGGGGAGTCCGAAGAATCAGATTCTGATGCTACCTTTCTATATGACCTATCAGTGCGTATAGACAGTGGTTGTCCGTCCTTTGCTTTACCCTCTATGAGTTGAGCTCAAAAGTTTACATACCCTGGCAGAATTTTTGCTTTCTTGTCCCTTTTTCAGAGAATATGAATGATGAAACGCAAAAGCTTTTCTTCCACTCATGGTTAGTGGTTGGGTGAAGCCATTTATTGTCAGACTACTGTGTTTTCTCTTTTTTTAATCATAATGACAACAAAAAACATTCAAATGACCCTGACCAAAAGTTTACATACACCAGTTCTTAATATCGTGTATTGCCCCCTCTAACATCAATGACAGTTTGAAGTCTTTTGTGGTAGTTGTGGATGAGGCTCTTTATTTTCTCAGATGGTAAAGCTGCCCATTCTTCTTGGCAAAAAGCCTTCAGTTCCTGTAAATTTCTGGGCTGTCTTGCATGAACTGGGTGCTTGCGATTTCCCCAGAGTGGCTCAATGATATTGAGGTTTAGGAGACTGAGATGGCCACTCCAGAACCTTCACTTTGTTCTGCTGTAGACAATGACAGCTTGACTAAGCCTTGTGTTTTGGATCATTGTCACTGGAGGCTTTTTGCCAAAAAGAATAGGCAGCTTTACCATTTGAGAAAAAATAAAGAACTTCCTCCACAACTACCACAAAAGACTTCAAGCTGTCATTGATTTTAGAGGGGGCAATACATGGTATTAAGAACTGGGATATGTAAACTTTTGATCAAAGTCATTTAGATTTATTTGGTTGTCATTCAGATTTAAAAAGATAAAACTCAGTAATTTGACACAAAATGGCTTCACCCAACCACTAACCATGAGTGGGAAAAAAGTTTTTGTGTTATCATTTATATTCTCTGAAAAAAGGAGAAGAAAGCAAAAAATTCTGCTGGGGTACGTAAACTTTTGAGCACCACTGTATTACATGGCCAGGTCACCAGGCGCTACCATATCAGCTGCAGGGAGCTTAGCTCCGGAATAAGAGACTGTATTACTGACAAGAAGTTATCACTTTATTGATTTGCAGTGATGTGTGGACGAATGTCTCCTAATTTTGAATGACTAATATTTTCAGTCGTAGAAACAACTCACAGTCTATTATATTGATTAAAACCATCTACAAAAATTATAGTAAAATACTGTTTATGGTTTCATAATACTCAACAGCATATTAAACGTCAGGAAAGAGAGCTGTGGATAGAGCAGGCAATGTTCTCAGTAATCTTTCTTAATTCCTAAAGGTCGATATCAGTGTCTGCAGGAGGCGCGTGGAGAAATGTTAAGTAACCTTACCGATCTTGTATCTCCTAGAAAACTTGTGATTCTAATCTAGATGCTCAGGTCTGATTATTAACACATAGCCACAGAGGACACTTGAAAGTAAACGAGAAAATAAAGATATTGTAAGTCTCGAACGATGTGTAAACGGAAAAGAAAGGAGACATAATAACTCGATAGGTTCCTTTAAGGCCACGGAAAGAAAGTGTCCAGAATCCTTGTAGAATAAAATTAAGTCTCCTATGTATAACATGGAAATTATCATTACCATCATCCCTGAAAGAGAAGAATCCAGCTTAAGAACTCGAGTTCCCTGCAAAACATCAGTGTCGTCTTACCAGGAGGTCAGTTATAATCAGCATCATGAAGATAAAAGAAGGTCTGACAGCTTCAAAGATTGTTACTACTTGCAAACAGGAATAGTATAAAAACACTGAAATTCAGAGGCATCTATAAAACAAGTTTACCAACATGCCTCCAGATGCTTGGTCTGCCACTGGTACAAAATGTTATAGAATTGGAATAGGGGGTATTGGCAGGCAGGCAATATTTGGTTGCTGTCTGCTTATTAAACCAATGGTTACCACTATCCACTTAAATGGGTTATACTTATAAAAAAAAATGGCTGCTTTATTTCAGAAACGGCACCACTCCTGATTTCAGTTTGGATGTGGGTTTTTCAGCTCAGTTCTATTGAAGTCAATGGAGCTGAATTGTAGTAGCACACACAACCTGAGGGCACGGTTGGCACTGTTTTTGCAAGAACATGACTTTGTTTTTGGATAGCCTCTTTGGGTCAGTTCACACTGAGGAATCGTCTCCGATATTTCAAGTGGAATCCCCGTCGTGGACTCTGCCTGCCTCAGCACTTCAATATGAGATATAGAGTGAGATATAGAGTGGCTCCGCTCTCCGCTTAAAGAATTGGCAAGTCAATTCTTTGACGGAGAGGCGCAGAGAACAGAGGTGCCCTATACCTTACATTGAGGCTCTGAGGCAGGCGGAATTCTGAGCAGAGTCTGCAATGGGAATTCCGCTCTGAATGTTGGCGCAGATTCCTCAGTGTGAACTGACCTTTAAGTTGGGGCTTTTTGGGTCTGGTCCTGTGACATGGGGGTTGCAGGGCCGTTCCATGGCCCCCCTTCCCTGCACGTGCACGCTTTGCGGGGGTGGTGGTCACTGACCGACACGGTGTGGAGTTAGCGTAGGGACCCGTGTGAACCAGAGGACCTGCACGTTGGTACACGGGGCTAATATGGCTTGATCAAATCATATACAGACACTCTGGTATTGATTTTTAATATAGGTCAAGCGGCATTAGTATCAGCCATAGATGTGATGTGCAGCCGTTCCTTTCTCTCCAGTTTCCGTGACATTTAAGTCAACTGTACCTTTTTTTTTGCTTTAGTGCTCACCATATTTAGGCTTCAGTAATGATATGAACTCCACACCTTGCTCCAATATGCCCTGTTCTGAGGTTCCTGGGATTTGTTCAGTTGTCTAGTACCTGGATATGCAGGCATCAATCCACTTTCAGACTGTAGTTTGCACTTAGGTATGTTCCAGTATATATAGACTGCAGGTCTTTAAAAATTTGTAATGGATAAACAGGAGAGCACTACCCTCGGGTCTTTTATCCTATGAAGCATTTTTTATGAATGAGGTTTACAAAACTTTACAATTAGAGATGAGAGAAACGGTTCAACGTGAATCAATTTTATCTAAACTTGAGTTTTTGGGGAATTTGTTTCAGGTGAATTGTATACAGGAGCGGGGACTTCTATACAGAGTGACAAGGCATACACTGTAATCCTCACCGTTTAGTTCACATTCATTGGGCCAGGAAGTAAATGTCTACAGTACCTAGGGGTAGGTGGTAAACCAATTTCTACTTACTGCATCTGCTGGGCCAGGCACTATGCAAGTCTCACAAGGTGAAGGGGCCTCACCTCAACACAGTGTACAAGAGAAGGGGCGCCTGTTAAAATACAAGAGTCCCTGCTCCTGTACAAATTGTTTGAATTAAAATAAATTTGAGAGTTGATGTCTATGAACCATCCCAAAATTCCAGGAGATTCTCTCATCTATATTTACAATTGAGCTACTGCTCCTTATACTATCACTGTATACCATATATAACAAACAACACACTGCATACGTATAGTTTGTCCCTGAACCTTCTTCATGTTTTCCCATAGCAGTCACTTATATTCCTCCAATAGATCCAAGCCCAATATATGTGTTAGATTGTGAAATCCTACCATTCCATAGCTTGATGCTTCCTTCCCCTTTTGTCACACTTACAAGATAAGAGCAGATGGCGGCACTCCAAGTCACTGGGATCCTCTCCTCTGCGGCTACAGTCAGTGCCTCTCAATATGGAATTACAAGAACTCTACTAGACTGTTCAGCACCATGGACAGGGAACACTCAGCCTGTGAATAGTTTCAGGTTAGTATTATAGATAATCCGTATTCACTGCACGGATTGTTAATGAGATCATTTGTATTTTATAATTAAATTCATCTTATTACGGCACAGCTCTATCATCTGTGACACGGATGAATAAATACCAGCTCCTTTTATGTATATCAAGCAATAACTATAGTGATTGATCACAGTAACAGGCTCGGCATTAAAAAGTATGTTCACAGGTTGTGTTGCAGTTTAGCCCCAATCACATGGAGAAGAGGTCTAATATCCAAGAAAGCCTATAGACAAGAATGGCGCTGTTCAGTCAATTACTTTAAAATCACCACCTTCTTTTATTTTTTTTTTAAAAAAAGGATGGGATAAGTCTTACTGCTCACTTTCTGACTTAGGCCAGGTTCACACTACGAATAACACCGGCTGTTCTGTGACCCTGCCAGGTCACTGAAGATCATCCTGGCCGGTACTGCAGTACCATCTGGATTATCTTCATTTCTGCTGAATTCGGATTCAGGCGCACCCGTGTGCCCCCGCATCCCGATTAACCGCTGCACACAATGGAGCTCCATTGTGTGAACTGACATGTCTGTGCAGCTGCTATTCAATGAATAGCGGCCGCAAAAACTGACATGTCAGTTTTTCATGCGGCTGGATGGAATCCCGGCTATACACATAGTATACGCTCCAGTCGGGATTCCATTAATTCAAATGCACTATATCTTTTGCATAAATCACCCCTGTTGTTGCAAATTGCAACAACGGTTGTGATTTATGTAAAACATACATTGTGTGAACATAGTCTTATACCGAAAATGAATAGTTATAAACTATTTTGCACATTTTCAAAAAGTGAAGCTTTAATGTAATAGAAGAAGCTAGGAATAGAAACAGTGTAAAGAATAACAAGTGTTCTTGTCAGATCGGCAATGAATGCATCACACTAAAATTATCCTTCAAACTGTATTCATTTATGAATGCATTAGCAGTGCTAAAAGATTCCTTGAACTTAGCTCCTAGTAAGCGCAGCACTAGGAATCAGCCTGCCATGGCCACCAGACTAACAGCGAGGGGGTCTAGCAGTGAATCAGAGAACGTATAGTAATATGGGCTCTGGCTTGGAATCCAGTCTAGTGCTTGACTTAGGGCCCTATTACATGGAGCGATAATCTGTAGAATCAGGACGATTCGGCAGATCATTGTTCCGTGTAAGAAAGACAATGATCAACTGAGTACAATGATCATAGGCTGATCGTGTCTTTTGGTCCGGACCTAAAAATCATCATCCGCCAGTGGCGCATCACTATTTCACATAGCGATGTGCAGCCAATGGCTGATGAATCTGTAAAGAAAATAATAAATATTGTTAGTTACCTCTTCATGCTCTCTGGTGTCTTCCTGGGTTATTCGCACTCCCCGCAGCTGCCAATACAAGTGCAGAGTTGGTCTCTGAAGTGATGGGCTGCTCAGCCAATCACTGGCTGGGACAGGACCGCCACGGCCAGTCATTTGCAGAGCAGCCTGTCACTTCAGACATCGGCTCTGAAGTTGTACCAGCAGGGAGTAGCCAGGAAGACACTGGGGAGCATGGAGAGATAACCAACACAGTATTATTTTACTATATACAGCAAGGGCTGCACGGTAATTGGGCCATGTAATATGGCCCTTAGTCTACAAGCTCTGTATACTGCATTCATCTTGTGAATTTGCTTTATTGGCTTCTGACTCATTTGACTGTGTACCTGTTTACCCCTAAATCTGCTGATTCTGTCTATAAAACTCTTCTGGTTCTAGTTATTAGACTTGAACTTGATAACCCCCTTGCCTAATGATTCTAGCTTCATGTGCTCTCCAGGCCCTTAATCTATGACCTGTAGATTACCTTTTTGATCAAAAGCATTATTGGTTACTGAGTTTTTCTAGTTGACCGATCCCTCCCAGGTTCCCTGGGTTTATTTGCAGCCTTTTGACTCATTCCAGTATTCAGTGGATGCAATCTGCAGACGCAACCTGGCAGCAAAGTCCATTTGGTATTACGTAAGGCTTTGGTGAAGTCTATTAACCAAAGTTACGTTGAAGACAACCAACAGAGTATCATTACCAGAGCACTGTACAATGATATCTTATTCTTAAAAGGAATATTCTGGGTCCAGTAAGTAAACTTTAACCTTCGTAGTGAATCCACATCAAAACCCACAGCTAAATTCACAAGAACTATCCTTGACATGTTTTTTTTTAACGTGGGACCAATTCTTGCGGAGAAGGAGAATGCCATAAAGACAGTGTGGAAATGTATGGGTCATTCATGCTTCACTTGGAATTCTGGGAAGTGGCATATGTAAAGCAGCTTACTCTACCTTTTGAGGTAGCTTTCCCTTAGTTAGTGTTTATCCTATAAGTAGAATTAGAACATGACCAGGGATTTACTAAACCAAGCAAGAATTCAAGTCACCATATTTCACATGGCATCAGGGGACTATTTAAATGGGTAATAATTGTTCAAAACAGACAACCCTTTAAGCAGTTGGAGCTTTGTATATTAGCGTCCCACCCAGACGACAGATTTAGGATGTAAATTTGCCAGCTCTGACGATACATTTAAAAAAAAAAATCTTATTTCAAGTAGTGTTAGTAATGTAGGTGAACCTTGTCTGAACAGTAACTACACCTAGAGGGATGACCTACCAGCCACCCTTATGATAAGGACTATTAATAAAAACTGGAAAATGGAAATATCAAACTTTAGTGTCAGACTCTTCTAGTGAACAAATTAGAAATAGAAGCCTCAGGAGCTACAATTCTTCAGAGACTTGAGGTACAGATAATAGAAATAGTATTCAGTTTACTAGAGCACTTTTAGAAGTGTTCAAATGATCAGAAATGACCACTAGTTGCATGTGTAATAGACTATGTTAGCTAGACATGACTGTCAATTGGCGGTAATTGTTACCATCCATCGGAGTGTGCATAAGTAACCAGTTACTAACCTTGTTAGAGATAGAGAGACATGGGATGTATAATCATATGTAAAAAAAAAAACAAAAAAAAAAATATATATATATATATATATATATATATATATATATATTATGCACACTCAACTCCAAACTCACACTCAACTCCAGCCAAATGTGCATGTGTTCTTTATAAGGGAAAGGCACATCTGGACAAGCCTTGCTGTCTTTCATGAGAACATAAGGATCTTGCATGTTGAAAATCAAATCAGGACAACGTAAAATATGTATAACAGATGATCAAATAGTCCCACCAAAATCAGTGGCTCTGGTGAAAATTCTTTATACGTGTACAGCCAACTGAGGTAAAGGCAAAAAAGGATGGCAGAGAAGGGTACAATTGGGAAGCACGTAAAGTTGCTGTGCTATAATGATGGACATGGGTACTACCATAATGGGTGCTCCAACTTTCCCGTGATGACAGATGTTGGGAGGGAAGAATGGGGCACATTGGATTTCAGCTGCTAGATGGGTTTATTTCCCACACCCAATTTAGAACAACTGTATGATTTACCAAGCTGGGCATGGATCTCGTGTACAGTAGGAAAAATTGTTTGCTAAGCCTCGCTTCCTTGGTTGTACATTACTCCACTTACCATTCACTGGCTGAACTTGGAAGAGGTCATTAGGAAGTAAACTCCTTCAAGACATGCAGTCAAAGGGATACTACTGTAGTTCTCCATAACAAGAGTTTGTCATAAAGTCATGTGAAGAAATTCTGTGAAGAATAGATATACAAAATAGCTCTCACACCACTTAGGCAAATGGTCTCCCTTCAACCTTGCCTAAGTAGTATGAGAGCTGTTTAGCATATCATTTCTTGCCAGAATTCCCAGTGGAGCAGGAATGACCTTTGAAGGGAAACCATCAGCAGGTTAGACAAATCTAACCTATTGATATGTCCCTATTTCACAGAAGACGCAGAGGATGAAGGTATGTCTCTTACCTTCATCCTCAGCACCGTTCCCACCACTTAGCCATTAGTCTATGGTCCGGTCGGACTGTTAGACGCACTGGGGGCCGTTAGGAGCACTTCCCTTAGCACTGCTTTTAGAACTTAGATGGTTTCGCATGACTGTAGACTTTTAGTTGGCGTACATCTGGTGAATACAGTCCATGCCCCTTTCCAAACCACGTCCTTTTTACCACGACCCCTTTTTTCCTAGACTCTAGTTCTGGTCTATGGCAGCAACATCCAGGCGGAGACTGAGTAAGGAGTGACTCCATAGCTCTCTCCACAGAAGTCAATGGAAGTTATAGAAACAGCTTCTTCTCCATTCCCCTGATCTAGAAGACGTGTTAACCTCTTTAATCCCATTTGAAACTAATTTACAACCCCTTTAAACACTGGAATTGGTGTATAATAGATTGTAGGTGAAGTTACGTTTCAGACGAAAGAATAATATAATAAATGTGTCATATAAAACATCTCCATATAAAAGACGCGCTCGGTAACGCTGTACGTTACAGTAGCTTTACGACAAGCAGTAATGTGAGATACAGTTCAATTGCTTTGAACTAATGGGAAGAAGTTAAAGGGTTAGTCTGGTATCATGGGTCTACATAATACTGGTCTATAGCTCGGAAAACGGATTTATTTCACCCATAAAAGCCAATCAGTGGTGCCGATGCCGTCTAACGTGATATACTATTCTGTTGGCTGCACAATAATCATCTTTCTCTAAAATAATCTCCTGCCTGCTTTTTCATGATATGATTCACACTGTGAATGTCAGAGGCAGCTCCATAAACATTAAGTGACAGGGGGAAAGTACGGCCGAGAGATAAGTGCTTCAAAGCCTAGCTACCTTTCAGATAGGAGGGAAGGGCGGGTAACGGATCTATTAAGACACGGGTCTCATTAAATGTCACAAAAGTCTCTCCAGGTTTAACCCCGTCACATGGATTCACATTGCGGTTAAGGAGGATATGAAAAATATGCATATGAATAATGAGACTGATCCAGAACAAATACTGCCAGGAATGTGCATGGACATGTATCGTGGAGCTATAAGGTGGGGCACGGACGCCAACCATATAGCCGCATTATGACTCCCAGTATATAGAGAAGGGTGCCTGCCTTGTGCAACACTGTATGTAATTCTTTACCCACTTACAAAGGTAGACTACTAACCTTCATTACTGCAGGTGTAATATGTTTTAGTTCTATTTCATGTAGTCTATTCATTGTGATGTGACTCACTTTCATAATAGAGGATATTGTAAAAGCTACGGTTCACAAGCGACCCAAAGGTCCCAAAGGTTTGATGGGTTCTGTAGAGAACACTTTTAAGGAAACTCTTTGTATCATGGAAAGGATTAATAATGAAAGGTGACACTGCTAAAAAACAACACATAAACAACACAATATAACTCCAAGTCAATCGTACCTTTATGAAACCACCATGTCCAGTTAGGCCATGTGCACACACAGTAAGAGACCGCGACTTGGCTGGGTCACGGAACGGCCGATCTCTGAAAAAATCATCCCGGCCGGCCGATGATCTTTCAGGCCGCAGAGTTCTGATGCGGGCGCATCCGTGCACGCCCGCATCAAAACTCCCCACAGCACACTATGGAGCATGCACTGACATGGGTTTCTGCGGCCTCAGAAAACTGACATATCAGTTCTTTGCAGCGCCGCGAGGAATCCCGGCCGGAGCGTATACTATGTGTATGCGCTCCGGCCGGGATCCCATAGAAGAATAGGCAACGTACAGTATCTTTTCGCAAGAAGTGCGGCCATTGTTGTTGATTTAGATAACGGCCGTACTTTTACAAAAATATATGTTGTGTGAACATAGCCTTATGAAGCAACACTGATGGTGAATCCATTTCTCCTGTTTTTGTGCAAATGGAACAATTAACAGGTAGAAATGATCAGCAAATAACAGGACAACCCCTATAAAGGAGAAATTCTGCAGGTGAGGACCACAGACTATTTCTCTGGTCTCATCCCTTTTGTCTGTTATTTGGTCACTTTTGGATTTTCTCATTGCTCTCACCCATATAGGTAACATGAGGTGGTGTCTACAACCCTCAGAAGGTGCTCAGGTAGTGCAGCTCATCCAGGATGCCACATCCACATAAGACAGGTTCAGGTCATTCACCATAGAATAATAGTCACAGTTATCATGCTCTACACAATAACCTCAGCACAGGTCACAGATCCTGCCTACAAAACTGCCCCATAGAAGTTTATAGGGTCTGCTCCAATAAGGGGTTGTGTGAGATTTAAAGAAAAAAAAAAAAAGCTTCTTTAAAGCAAATGTAGCATTAGATACATGCTTTGGGATTTTTCCCATAATGGATCGGCAGGATGCTGGTGGTGCCTTACTGTTCCCTTGAACGACGCCCCAGTGTGAAGATCTTCCTCTCCCTCTGTGACCTGCCTCCATTAGAACCAATGGAGCCACGTCACAGAGGGGAGATCGTCACAATGGGGGCCAACAGGCCTGCCTCCAGTGCTCCGTGCCAGGCCAGAGCGGGGGAACAGACCTGCGCCGTGCGCAGAAACAGGGAAGTGATGCAAAAAAAAAAAAAAAAAGGATTGCACCACCGGCATCACCATGCCAGCGCTGGTCCATTAAGGTAAAGATCCCAAAGCGATATACCTGATGCTACATTTGCTTTAAGTCTTATTATGTAGTGTAGGTGGTTTCTGGTACTACAGCATGACCATACTGAGTGAAGCTGAGCTGTAATACCAGACACAACCAGACAGGAGAGGCGCTGTTTTGTTTTTCTCGGTTTTCCTCATCTCAAAAATTTAAGAAAAAAAATGTTCTAAGGCAAATGCTACATTGGTTTTGCTGAGGTTTGTCTCCACCACATAATAATCCGTTATTTCCAGTCTTGTCTGCGGCTATGCGTCTATCTGTAATTGCCATTAGTGCCACCCACTCCACATTGTTGCTGCTGAATTATTGAACAGTCTTTTGCTCTTGGTAATTTAAAATGCATGCTGCATTATTGAATGACACACACGGTGCACATTTAGCAACCCAGAGAACCAGGATGACACAAATCCATGGACTTTTCTGTCATTATCTTCTGCCAGTAACAGGTTGCAGAGAAATTAAGTGCAAGAATTTTTTTTTAGAATTCCATTAACAGTGATGGAACCTTGTGGTGTATTAGAACTGAAGAAAAGAGCTTAGTATATGTCTCTGGGTGTTTCTATTTGCTGACAAATAAGTGCACAGTTTTGGGAATTACTTGGCTTGGCAATTGGTGCAATACAGATTTGTTAAGGTTTCGGCTAATTCAGTGTCATGGTGGTCTTCAAATATTGATAATGTTTCACATTAAGGGATTATGCAGGATTAGAAAAAGCACAGCTACAGCTATCCTGTCCCCAGGTTGTGTGTGGTATTAAAATTCAGCTCTATTCACTTCAATAGAACTGAGGTGCAAAACCCACACCCAAACTGAGGACTAGAGTTTCTGGAGGAAATCAGTAATGTTTTTCTAAGCCTGAATAACTCCTTTAAGTTTCTGTCTAAAATACTACACCCTCAGGGAACCCATTGACGTTAATGGGGGTTGTTGGAGAAGTATCTCTCTGAGAAGTATCTCAAAGTTTGTTTTACGCCATCCTTCTGGACAGCTGTTATTTTGAGGCCAAAAGTTGGGCATCTTTTGGCATAAAAATGATGTTGGTTCAAAAGGACGCCGAAAAACAAACTATAAACATAGCCTTAAAGTGAATCTCTAGTTTTGAACACCTGATTTCTTATGGTCGAATAATATTTGTAGAGTTCAATATATTCTATATAATGTGTGTAGCTTTATATTCCTGATACACAGATGTTCTAAAAACCTTACATATCCCAAAATTTGTTATAAAAATGAAACCACTATCAGGGTATTGACATACTTATACTTGTAGAATGCATCAAGGTAAATATTTCTGCAAAAACATTTGTTTAGCAAGTTTGCCTTTCACCAAAGTTTCCGACCACCACTGGCTGGTGTATATATAGCTATAGTATAAATATTTATATATATATTATACATTGCATTTATACACTATGGGGAGGATTTACAAAGCGTACGCCAGAGGTGTACGCCAGGAAGTGGGGGGAAGATTCGCTCCTTCTGCCCGGTGTACGCCTCCCGTACGCCTGCTCGCCCGATGGGCGGGCTGGTGGAGCTTTTGGGGGCGTGATAAGGTGGGGAGTAGGCGTGGCCTCCTCCCGTGCCTTATCTATCATGATTTACGCCTGGAAGCAGGTGTAGATTTTGTATGCCAGGCGTAGATTTGGGCGCAGATTAGCGCCTCTTAGTGTATCCTGCCGGGGGAAAGGGGGGGGGGCCTAATATAAGACCGGCGTAGTTGTACGCCGGTCTTCGCAAATCCCCCACTATATCTCTACACATCCACACTATAGCTTTATATCTTTCCGACTGACCACTGCTTTTAAAGCAGAGTGGTGGTCTGTAACCTAGACAACAAGCTGTCAACAATGGAAGGTAAAGAGCAGCATATCAGGAAAAGCAAAAATATATAACTTGATGTGTTAGTTGATATTGGAATACCCCTTTAAGAGGTAACTTTTTCTACTTAATTTTTGTATACAGCAGATAGGCCCCTAAAGTTTTTTTTTAAACCATCCATTGAAAAATGAACCCATCCTTTAAATACAACCCCCGACACTCAAATACAGATCTCTACCAGGCCAGTGTAGTCCTGTGATCAGCACACTTACAGACTCCCCCCTTTTATAGGATATTTTATCTTTTGAAGCTTTTCAGACGGCGCTCTGGGCAGCAGGCTATACCTCAGCCCCACATCGGCCTCAACGGGGTCAGGAATCAATGATAGAAAATGATTCTCCTTCTAGTGAAAATTAAAGTGTCTGGTTACCTTAACATAACATTGGTGTTACGTTCTTGACATATAGGCTTTAAAATTCCCTCAGCTCATGAAAAATGAATCTGGTTAGAGTAGATGATTGCTGGTTGGGACTTGTCAATGTAACATGCATACAGCTTTCTGACTATGGGACTGGGGGATGAAAGAGACACAGAAGAGGTTCTTCCAGCTGTGAAAAACTGTGCGGTAAAGAAGAGAGATGGATGTTTTTGAGAGCTGCCATAAAGCAATGATAAAGTTCAAATCCAGAGCACGATACTCAACATATCAGCAATAGCAGGGGGTACAATGTATGGGCACAACGCAACTTCTGTCTCATGTAATCAGAATAGATAGAATTGTTGAAGAACTGTTTGTACTGTATTTCCATGGGTTCCAGTTATTTGTTATGGACTTTGGAGTGTCGGATGTATTTATTAAATTAGCATCTTTGCCGGAAAGCTAAGTTTTCTTGCTAGTGGATATTTTCATGTAAGATGTAACCTCATCTGGTTCCTATAGTCCATGCTTGCAGAGTGGTTGCGGTCCTAGCCGCTCCGCTACTGAATGCCCAATTCAGTCCATAGAAGCCCTCTCTCTTCCAGACCCGGGCTCCATGCCTGCCTTCCTAGATTTAAAGGGCCATTGTGCACTTAGGGCCCTATTACACGGAACGTTAATCGGCTGAATCGGTCCTATCCGGCCAATTATTGTTCCGTGTAATAAACACAACTATCATCAGCTGATCATTGATATAGGTTTGGACCTATAATTGTCGGGCACCAACCGTGCATCGCTACGTGTAATAGCGGTGCGCGGCCGGCGGCTGACAATTTGCAAAGTGCATACATTACCTATCCAAGGTCCAGGGCTCCTCTTGCGCTCTGCTTCTCCCCGGGTCCCGCGTGCTGCGGCTTCAGAGCGGCCTGTCTTAGCTGACAGGCCGCTCAGCCAATCACTGGTCAGTACCGCCATGGCCAGCGATTGTCTGAGCGGCTTGTCAGCTAAGACAGGCCGCTCTGAAGCTGCAGTGCATGGGACCCAGAGAGAAGTGGACCGCAAGAGGAGCCCTGGACCTTGGATAGGTAATATATGCAGTTTAAGGCTGGGTTCACGCTACGTATATTTCAGTCAGTATTGTGGTCCTCATATTGCAACCAAAACCAGGAGTGGATTAAAAACACAGAAAGGATCTGTTCACACAATGCTGAAATTGAGTGGATGGCCGCCATATAACAGTAAATAACGGCCATTATTTCACTACAACAGCCATTGTTTTAAAATAACAGCAAATATTTGCCATTAAATGACGGCCATCCACTCAATTTCAACATTGTGTGAACAGATCCTTTCTGTGTTTTCAATCCACTCCTGGTTTTGGTTGCAATATGAGGACCACAATACTGACTGAAATATACGTAGTGTGAACCCAGCCTAAACAAGGGCTGCAAGGACATCTTTAACGATGTCCATGCAGCCCTTGTTAAACGATTATCGGGCCCAGTAAACGAGTGCTGATCTAGCAGATCGGCGCTCGTTTACAGTTATTGTCGGGCTCCCATTGGCCCGTGTAATATTACCCTTAATTATTATTCCTCCACCTATCCTGTTTTTCCTGCACCTATTTAGGTCAGATGTGCCTATTTTTTTATTGCCAGAGCCTTATTGTTTCCTAAAAAAGGTGTGTACCTGTGTCTGACATCCTGAACCGTGCCTCATGACACACTTGCCTGTCTGTCCCCTTCTATACTGTTTGCCTCTCCTGTTGCTGACCTGGATTGTCTGACCTGTATCTGAGCTGCCTGCCCAAATATGCAGACCCGCTGACTACGCCGCTGCCTCAGCCCTGGTACCTCTCTCATTCTCCTGTTGATAACCCAGCCTATTGTACATACTTGCCTGTTTCTCCACACTAGCACTGTCCAGTTCTTAATACCATGCTCGTAGACTGACCTGATGTCCTCTGGCAGTACAAGTCCAGCTTCTGCATCCTGCAGCGGGATTAAGGGGGGAAACCTAAAGGGCACTTGGACTCCACTTCTGGGTGTTTGCCAAAGTAAAATCGGTTCACTAGCACAATGGAAGAATGGTAGCAGATCCAGCTCCTTTAAAACCACATCTTCTTTATTGACATATAATGATAAAACAGGCAATAACACCTTTAAAGTCTGTACCAGACTAACACATTTCTAGTAATGTTTCCCATTTACATAAATGGGACAAAGCTTCTATCTAGTGTTGCCTATGTACATAGGGCTTGCTGTAAAGCATTTCTCTAAATGCTGGTAAAAAAAATAAAAAATAAATAAAAGCTCAGGCAAGATGGCTGCCCCTATATTAAAGGGGTTATCCAGCGCTACAAAAACATGGCCACTTTCCCCCTACTGTTGTCTCCAGATTGGGTGGGGTTTAGAAACTCTGTTCCATTGAAGTAAATGGAGCTTAATTGCAAACTTCACCTGAACTGGAGACAACAGTAGGGGGAAAAGTGGCCATGTTTTTGTAGCGCTGGATAACCCCTTTAATGTACAGGAAATTAAATTTTAAAAAATTACAATCAGAAAATATTAGAGAAAAAGAACATATTTTAGTATTTGGCTCTTATATAAAAAAATAAAAAAAAATAAAAAAAAAAGCCAGTAAAAAAAAAAATCTTTGCATACACAGTGGTGTATTCTTTTCAGTGTGACACAGTGCTCTCTGCTGCCATCTCTGTCCATGTCAGTAACTGTCCAGAGCAGTAGAAAATCTTCATAAAAAACCTCTCCTGCTTTGCAGACTGGAAAGAATACACCACTTCCTGCAGGCTATACAACAGCTGATAAGTACTGGAAGACCAATTTTTTTTTTTTTTTTTTCAAATAAAAGTAAATTACAAATCTCTGGCACTTTCTGTCACCAGTTTATTTGAAAGAAAAAATGTGTTGGTGAACAACCCCTGTAACTGTTCATATACACTGTACACATGCCTATATACACAGTGCCACTGTCTCATTGCATCTTGGCTCGGTAATGAGGGCCATTCAATCTATTTTCTCCTACAGCCTGCCCAGTAACATATCAACAACAATGCCTTAACTAGATCTGATGTTACCCTGCAACACGTCTCGACTCTGCAGAACATTAAATCTAGGTGGATGTTTAGAAACTCAAGGAAAGTCAACTCTATTAGAAGGAAAGACGTCTTCCCGGGATTCTAGCCGGATCAAAGCGTTTTCACGGCCAAGTTCAAGCCAACCTAAATTACTTTATTGATCCAAATAAGGGTTCGAAATTAGCATCAGGTCCTTCTCCTGATTCCTGCTCTTCATCAATATTTGAATAGTCAAAGAATTTAACCGGTAGGAGCTTCCGAACCTCCAGCGAGCTGTCAGGCAGGGATGACATAAACAACCATATGAGATTTCAGCAGCCATCAAGACCCATCACCTCCTCCGAATATTATCTGAAGACGTTTGCTGTGAGAAGGTCAGGCTTCATTTTAAATGTAAAATATCCCAATGTGAAAGACTACACGTCTACTGTGTGATGTTCCAGGGAGGAAGTCCGGGCAACAAGCAGGCAGGGAAATTATTATCCTGCGCAAAAATGTGAAGCCGAATATGTAGGTCATCTGAGGTGAATGCATTGTATTTCATAGGCTATGAGAACTGATCCATCAGCCCTATACCTGGACAGATACAGTGGAACTTTTTTTTTTTTTTTTGCCATAGTTTTAATTTGCATAAATTCCCTCAACAATTCAGTTCAGTGGTGTCAGATGGCAATTCAAGTAAAATATGCTAAAAAATGGGAAATTTCCTAATACAATAGTGGGTGATACCACCCTAAATGTTACAGCTATTTCTGTATAACAATGACTTAAAGTGACTCTGTACCCACAATCTGACCCCCCCCCCCTCCCCCCAAACTGCTTGTACCGCTGGATAGATGCTTTTAATCCAAGATCTGTCCTGGGGTCTGCTCGGCGGGTGATGCAGTTATTGTCCTAAAAAACAACTTTTAAACTTGCAGCCCTGTGTCAAATTGTTAGCCCACCTTTCCGTCCCTCCTCCCCGCCCTATTCATCATTAGGAACACCCCTAGAACATTTTTCCTATTCATCACCTGTGTGAACACTGCACGAGTTGAATCGTTAAGGCCCCTGTGCGGTGTTCAGGTGATGAATAGGAAAAATTTTCATGCTGTGTGGGCCATGGCTGCTGGAGAGGATGATGGCCAGGGCCGTATTAACAGCTGCTGCTGCCCTAGGCACTAAACCTGAAGACGCCCCATCTTGGGGAGCGTGAAGGAGAGAGGTTTCGGTCACATGCATTTCTACACATGTAGAAACATTGTCTGAAACGCGTTTTTCCTGGTTTTTAACTGCTTAAAACATAAATTGAATCAATGATTAGAGCAGTCTGCATATTGTGTGAAGGAATTCTCACCACAGGATTGGTAGATTGGTAGGTAATAGCTCCAGACCAGAACAATTCCATCATACCTCCCCTTCTCCCTCCTCAAAAAGACAACTAATTTAATAGGAAGTCTGAGTGGGAGGTGGGAGACTAAAAAAAATAAAAACAAAAAAAAAAAGTTGTTTCTTTCCCCCTGCTCCCTGGTGCTGCCCCCCTGCAAGGTGCTGCCCTAGGCACCGGACCACGGGTGCATAGTGGTAAATACGGCCCTGATGATGACAGGGGGACACTGAGGGACACAGGGCACTGGAGGGACACTGAGCATCCCCCTGCCATCATCCTCTCCAGCAGCCACAGCCCGCACAGCTCTGGGAGTTGTGTCGTGACATCACCATTTTATCCAGGAAGTGACATCACCATTTTATCCAGGAAGTGACATCACCATGTTATCCAGGAAGTGACATCACCATGTTATCCAGGAAGTGACATCACCATGTTATCCAGGAAGTGAAGCCTTGATGCAGTAGTAAGTGCAGGGAAAAAAGCACTTTATAAGCATTCCCGTAATAAGTGTATATTGGTGATTTGTATAACTTTTGTATAATTCCCATAGAAAACCTCTGCTGCTCTGGACAGTTCCTGACATGGACAGAGGTGGCAGCAGAGAGCAGAAGTCAGACTAGAAAGAATACACCATTTCCTGTAGGACATACAGCAGCTGATAAGTACTGGAAGGCTTGAGATTTGTAAATAGAAGCTATTTACGAATCTATATAACTTTCTGACACTAGTTAATTTGAACACAATTTTATTTTTCATCAGAGTACCCCTTTAAGGACACAAGCTCATAACTAACAAAGGGTATGTGCACACAGTCCGCGAGCGGGCGCAAGCTGCAGAATCCGCAACGGATATTTCCGTAGTGTGCACATACCCTCAGTCAGGAATAGTGCTAGAGGTGAGTTTTTAGCACAGTGTATATCGGCTCATGTGCTCACTTACTCTAAATTGAGCTATATGCTTTGTAAATGGATCTAGCTTGTTTCTTGCATTTTTCTGTAAGCATTTTTGATGTTTTGTTCTCACTTATTTTTCATGTTGTCTTGATTGAAAAATGTGTAAAAATATCTGATGCTTCTAGTTAAACATTATATAGTAAAGCAGGCTAGGCGTTGATGATAATTATCCTTTTCTTTCAAATCAACTGGTGTCAGAAAGTTCTATAGATTTGTAATTTACTTTTTTTTTTTTTTTTTTAAATCTCAAGGTTTCCCCTACTTATCAGCTGCTGTATGTCCTACAGGAAGTGGTGTTTACTTTTCAGTCTCACACAGTGCTCTCTGCTGCCACCTCTGTATGAGAGAGAAATTGTGCAGGAGAGGTTTTCTATGGGGATTTGCTGCTGCTCTGGGAAGTTCCAATCTCAGACATGAACTTGCTGAAAGTTTTCCTGTAACAAGCAGTTGTTATGGAAGCAATAACCAGCCCCCCCAAAAGTGAAGACATTAGGAAGTAATTTATCAAAGTGCTGAACTACTGAAACAACAGAACTCTGGCCTATGCCATTTTTAAGGTCAGGAAACACTGATCAGGAAGCTTCTCAGCTTCTTAGGCCTATTTTCCGGCACAGACACCCCTCAGGAAAAATCCTGAAGGGTGTCCATGGCCAATAGAATCCTATGGGTGAGGAAATCTATCCAGATTTCTTGATGAGAAATCCAGATAGATTATCCTGAAGTGTGAAGAGGGTTTTAAATGGGGAAGAGGACTGTTGGGTTTTCTACTAATGCCCAAAATGAAGCGATGCATTGTAAGTACTTTTGCAGGAACCCAGAGTAGCCTCTCGGACGCTTCCTAGCAGTGATGAGGAGGTCAAGTTTACAGTTTCAGTAAAAAAGAGTCCCTCCAGTCAGTCCCTCTGTGGTACTCGGACAGCTCTATAGTAGTGCACAGGTGTGATGTTGGTACCTGCTTCGTGGACGGTTTATGTCCCCAAATGGTCGGTAACCTCAGGGGTTGTTGAGGGTCCCTTGGGTACTTGTCACGGCAAGTAAACCCACAGTAGTAAACCCATCCGGGATGTCGGTACCGCCACCCAAAGAGAGGGGAAATAGCTCCCAAGAATATTACTATAGATGACATGTGAGGCAGGGAGAAGAGGTTACTAATACACTGGCTTTGCAAAGTGCCACATGAGCAGCAACACAGAAGAGGTTACACTAAGCACTAGAATGCTAAACTGAGAAAAAAGTCTTGATTTACCTTTCAGGGACAGATTGCAAGAACACAACCCAGACTCTTTCACCTTCTCTTCTGTTATCATTGGATTTGTTGTGACATGTTGAAAAAAAATGTGCATGTCAGTTTTCAGAAAATTCAGAAATAATTATTGTCCTGCAAATCTGTGTAATTGCATTTTTTTCTTTCAACTTTGCCCAGCAAAGTGTAGTTCTATTTTCTGCCTAAAAGGCAGATGAGACTATAGTATGTCCGTATTTTGGATCTGTATTATGGACATTTACCAACAGGCTCATGTGAATTTGGCCTTAATGTCAATTTTTTTTATTACATAACCTAATAATAGATATTTCTTTTATGTAATACTGAATATTTGTTTAGTGTGACTAATTAACATATATTATTTAAAGTTACAGTCAGAGTAATGGTAATTATATAATTCATATTTATTCAGAATTTAACCCAGTTATATGGACTGGAGACCTTTTTATATATACATTTCATGTTCCCCCCTCCGTTAATGGTGCCAGAGTATAAGTAACATTGCGTGCCTGGTAAAAGCTTCTCATTTTATGAACAGAAATGTGTTCAGGCATGAACATGAAAATACAGAGACGCTGGCCTTTGAGGAATACCTTCCTGCTCCAATATTAAAGAGGTGTGAATTATTTAATGTATCCTTAACACAGATTTTTCTACTCTGTTTTTTTGGAAAACTGGTAGAGGGGGGGAAAAAAAAGGAATAAAAAATAGGAATAAAAGAATAAAATTTTAGCGCTCCATGAAGGCTACAGGTGCCTGTAGAAATGACTTTATTCTAAAAGCAGCAGTGAACTCGTGTGTCTATTGTTATTTGTTATATAGTGTTATCTAATACAATGATTAGAGATAAGTACATTTTTTTTTTAATTAATTTAGCGTCCAATTTGGTTGAACTGGTCCCTGGATTTTATTTGGAAGGAATTCAGTGACCCAATTGCCCTACAAAGTCATGTTTAACTTTCTAAGGTGTCCTAGGACTGGATCCAACTGGATCCAAACTTTTTAACAAGACACTGTAAACTGATTTTTAAAGTGTACCTGTCATTAATAGAAACTTGGAATATTGGGAACTTGGGAAAATTGGGATATTGGGAACTTGGGAAAATTTGGGGAACTTGGGAAAATTTTGTATTAGTTGGGGTGAGACCCCACTGATTAAGAAACCAATCAGCCCCACAAACGTATAAGGCAGTCACCTGTGCGGAGATTGGTACAAGCTGGAAGTGAAATATGCTACCGGTGTTCTCCCAGCTCAATATCAGCAGTGAGAACCCAACCAATCAAAACATGTCCCTGTCACAATAAGTAGCAGGGCCCAGCAGCACCAGTGGATCTGAGTCCCAGTAAGCAGTAGTCCTGGGGGACGCATGCCGGTTGATTAACAGCCCCAATAGCTGACACTTGGAACGTCAATAGTAGTCAAAGTCCGATACCACCCCATGTAGATTTCAAAGCATTACTGGCATAAACAGATAAGTACATGTAAGTGACGTTTTATCCTTGATAAAGATCTTTAGGTCGAAACGTCGCTACATTTACCTGTTGTGCCAATAAAGCTTTGAAATCTACATGGGGTGGTATCGGACTCTGCCTACTATTGGTATCCCTAAAATTATAATTTTATATAATTATACTGGTTATCGCTATAAGTACTTACCAAAATACTGACTATATGTCTTTGTTCACACACTAAGGCTGGGTTCACACTACGTATATTTCAGTCAGTATTGTGGTCCTCATATTGCAACCAAAACCAGGAGTGGATTAAAAACACAGAAAGGCTCTGTTCACACAATGTTGAAATTGAGTGGATGGCCGCTATTTAATGGCAAATATTTGCTGTTATTTTAAAACAACGGCTGTTGTAGTGAAATAATGGCCGTTATTTACTGTTATATGGCATCCATCCACTCAATTTCAGCATTGTGTGGACAGAGCCTTACTATGTTTTTAATCCACTCCTGGTTTTGGTTGCAATATGAGGACCACAATATTGACTGAAATATACATAGTGTGAACCCAGCCTAAAAGAATACCAAAATACGTCCGTAATGCCTGAACAGGTGGGGGGAAAAAACAATACCCCCATTTACCCTCATACTCAATTATGGTTACTTTTCTCTCCTGCGTATGCACTGACAGTCAGTTTCGCATTGAATTCAATTGAGTGCATTATTATATTGAAATTAAAGCGGTATTTTGTTTTTATTTTACTGTGTGTACATCACCTAATGAATCCAGCCTAAACCTAACCAAACCTTAATTCTTCTTCTAGTCCTTGAAATGACAGCTGCAATTTGTCTGTTTTTGACAAATTCAAGGTCATTTTTAATAAATTGACCGATCTCTATATATCAGGTATTTCACCATATGATTTAGAGTAAAATCAGTGGCATTTCACGGCAGAACTCTCCGTCTGCCTCAGTTTCCGACAGTACCTCTATGGGAGGGCTTCCGCCGAGTACTGTGAAGTACTGAGGCAGGCGGGATTCCATGGCGGAGAGTTCAGCTGCAGAATTCCACCAATTTTACTCCATCTGAACCTACCTCACTCTGTATTTTTTTTTTCAAAAACAGTGCCACATCTCTCCACAGGCTGTGTGTGGTACTACAGGCAGCCTCTTTTATTTCAGCAGAGCTGGGCTGCAATAATTAACCATAGGCCATGTGTGACAGAAGAAAGCATCCATTTTTTCTAGTCTTTTCTAAAAAACCCTGCAGATTCAAGAATTGGGCTGATGGTAAAAGTTCACAGTGCACTTGGGATATCTGTATCAAAAATATATTGTACTGTATGTTGTTGTGTCTAGCTTTGGACCCAACTGGGAAGCTTAGCGGCATAGATTGTGAGCCTCACTGACAGGGGAAGATGTGAGTGATGACAACCTCCGTGCAACACTGTGGAGTCTTTTGATGCTATATGAGCAAAAGGAAATAAAGGTACAGTAATCCTCGAAATATAACCAGGTACAGGATAAATTAACTGTTAAAGGGGTACTACGAAAACAAAATTCAAATCACCTGGTTTTATAAAAGATATATAGATTTTTTATTTAATTCTTTTTAAAAATCTCAAGTCTTCCAATACTTATCAGCAACTGTATGTTCTGGAGGAAGTGGTGTTTTCTTTCAAGTCTGACACGGTGCTCTCTGCTGCCACCTCTGTCCATGAGCGAAACTGTTCAGAGCAGTATGTTGAAAACCTCTCTTAATCTGGACAGCTGCTGTCACGGACAGAGGTGGCAGCAGAGTGTAAGATGGGAAAAACTACTCCCTGCAGGACATACAGTAGCTGATAAGTACTGGAAGACTTAAGATTTTAAAATAGAGGTAAATTACAAATCTATATAACTTTTTGACACTAGTAAAAAGAAAAAAAACTTTAAGAGGGGGAGTTTAGGCCTAGGGGAAAACACTTACGAAAATATGTTTAAAAGTCTGAAAACTTCCTTTAAAGGATACCTGTCATGTCAAAATTATATATTAGAAGCTCTAATTAAGGAAAAGTTTACTGCATATGGATTCATACAGCTCCCATATAAGATGTATAATTCTATATGCAGTGAGCTCCCCCTAGTGGTGGCTTCAGGCATACAAAATTTTATAACTTTCCTCTATGATGGTGAACAGGGTTTATATCCCCGTCATGGCTCATATATGGAGGCCCACAGCTGTGTACCCCTCTCTGATTTACCTTAGTAAGACATATAGATATAATTTATAAATCACATATTTATATACTGCTAGAGTTCTCATTGTTCTTGAACAATTCTAATATACACAATATATACATCATCTATACATAATGCCCCATGCTCCTTTTCTTATTGCACATAACATAGTGAAGACACCATAGGTTTTATTTATAGACTAATAACATAATTTTACCCCGATGTTCCAGGTTTCTGCCTTAAGGGTGAAGGAAATATTTCGCTGTATGATGCGGTGTGTGATGGATGGCTCACTTTTAGCTTTTGTTAACCTTTTTTATATGAATAGTAATATATCTTATTATCTCTCAGCTCATTTCTATGTGGCTGTGGTTTTATTCTATAGAAAATATTCCTCGGCGGTGAGACTATTCAGCGGATAAATGGCTGCAGACCTCCTTCTATTCCACTTGTAATGAAATACTATAATAACACTTTGGAGCACGATATCATAAGGGACTTGTGCAGTTTATTGACCATAAAGAATATTGTCTCAGCAGATAACTGCGACGTAAAGCAATGACCCAGATCATGACAACAGACTCGGCGGTGTTAAAACCAGTGAATTCTGCTCGCCCCAGACAGTCACACAGTAACCATCAAAGCTGTTTAGTAAAGACTTTAGCATTTCACCACTGCCTGGGGAACACATATAAATACAAGATCAACTGAAACATCTAATCATCATCAAATAATGAAGAGTATGTAAATGTTAGTGCAAAATGCATAGTTTAAAGGGGTCATCTCTTCTCATTAAAAAGTGCCCCAACCATACCGTCATCATGTTGTATCCCATTGCTAGTACTCTGAGTTAGTGTTCGATTTCTCAGCAGCGCCGCTAAAGGTAAAAAAAGGAATTACACAAATGCATGGACATGCAGGGTCCTCCAGAGCAAGAGATTTCACTAAAAGGTTCCCTTTACATTACATTCCTTGAAAGCATCTCATAGGTAAGAAGCATGGATCAACTAATATGTAGACTATCCAATTATATTCCAGTATAACCTATTATTTCATGGGTATATCTCACATAAAAATTAAAGAGACAAACATTATTACAGGCCTTCATTTCTGCAACTGGGTCGCCAACCAAAAACTGAGAAGGAAATGGCCATAAAGGGCAACGTACGCCAGTGAAGTCTTTGGAGTCTCCTATCTGTCTGCAACAGTTAGCGTCCGTTCTTGAATGAACCATCCGGCTCCATTCTGTGACATAGAATAAGTTATCCCATGCAACGAAGCCCTAGCAGAGGTGTAATCCTAGTCTTAAATTGAAACAATATAAAACTAGACAAGACAGGCAATGTGGCAAGTTTACCATGGTGGATGCAAATTTCATAATGTGGTTGGTCAATACATTAGACCTCCATTTTCGTAGGACAGGGCTGGATCGACAAGGACAAGGAGTTGTAAAGGGCATTATATATGAGGGTAAAGGTTTAAAGGGAATCCGTCACTAGGTTTATGCTAGCCTTAAATGAGGGCAACATAAACTAGTGACACAAATGCTTAACAGATCGGTGTATTACTTACATCATTCTGTTCAGCCGCTCTCCTAATATGCAGGAGAATAGGATTCTTGCTACACCCCTCCCCCCGCCCTCCAGCTGCTGATTGACAGTTGACTCCCTATACACAGCATGGATAACTGCCAATCAGCAGCTGGTAGACAGAGTTTGCTGTGCTCATGAATATCCAGGACTGCTGAGCTCATGCACATAATGGAGAGGATTACTTATTGTTCAAGTTATTCAGAAAGATATCTACAAATCAGCTGCACAGAACAATGTAAGTGATGCATCATTCTGTTCAGCTTCTCTGTCATTTCTTTATACTACCCTTAGATAGGACAGCCTAAACCTACTCAGCCACTCAGTGAAGGAGGCGGGATCCATTTCAAGTCCGCTCAGATCCCGCCTCCTTCACTGAGTGGCTGAGCGGACCTGAGACGTCACGTCTCGGGCCCGGGTCAGACACCCGGAAGCGGCTGGGAACTAGGCACCGGAGCGCTGCGATGCGGGACCCACCACTGGAACCGGAGGTGAGTAGACGTCTTTTCCCTCGGCCACCTCCTCCCCGGTCCCAGCAAAAAAGTGCCCCCCCCCTGCTGGAGTACCCCTTTAAGCTTAACTGACGTTTATAAAAAGTCAAACTATGCTGAGAACGTGTGGGTCAGTATGAAGAATTCCTGTGGTGCATAAGAGAAGCCCAGCTCTGCCATAGTTGCAGGATGTATATAACCCTTACAAAGCACAGAAAAACATTTGGTTGCAAAATACTGTGTGTGAACATAGCCTTAGGGAATTGGCTATAGATGCTTTCTCAGCCATAATAAAGACTTTGGGGGAGACTTATCAAACTGGTGTATAGTAGAATTGGCCCAGTTGCCCCTAGCAACCAATCAGATTCCACCTTTCAAAGAATCTGTGAGGAATGAAAAGTAGAATCTGATTGGTTGCTAGGGGCAACTAAGAAAATTCTACTTTACACCAGTTTGATAAATCCCTCCCTTTGTACCATGGAGTCAAATGAGGTTATCTTCTAAGTTTCTACTAATTATTGTAAAGTCTCATTCAGAAAACTACTACTTCTCTCAGGACATCAATGCACAAGGCCAGAATTCCCTGAACAGGCCTAGGGTGCTGTGTGACCCTTCGAGGCCCAGGACAGACAAAACTCCTTAAGTTCCTTTCTATAATCTTTCCCTATAATGTCCGAGGTCTCATCGCTGCTGCAAACTGAGAATTCCCCCGTGGAATTATGCATGTTTTGCTCCGTGTAAATGGAGCCTTAGGTCCCTATTACACGGGGCGGTGTTGAGCCCTCCGGCCTCCGGGGGAGCCGCAGAGAGGTGCGGGGGGCTGTTTGGGGGCTGCCTGGGTGATCGCTAGATTGTCCGGGCAGCCCATAGCATATAGCAGCGGTCTGCTGCCGCCGCTCCTATTACACAGAGTGATGGCAGCAGTTCATTGCTATCCCAGTCGTTTGTCTTACAACATGTTGAAAGAAACGACAGCAACGATCAGCCGACAATGTTCATTACGGCTGATTGTTGTCTTCTATTACACCAGACGATTATCAGCCTCAGCGGCTAATGTCGGCCAAATGCGGCCCGTAATCGTTAAGTGTAATAGGACCTTTAGGGTCCATTTACACCAAAAGATTATCTGACAGACTATCTGCCAAAGATTTGGAGCCAAAGCCAGGAATGGATTTGAAAAGAGGAGAAATCTCAGTCTTTTCTTTATGACCTGATCTCTGTTTATAGGCTGTTTCTGGCTTTGGCTTCAAATCTTTGTCAGATAATCTTTCTGTGTAAATGGACCCTCTATGTAAAAGAGAAATCATTTGTTTATCAATATTTTTTTATTATTACACAATGAAAACATGATTGTTAATAACGTTGCTGTATTTCCTATATGTGAGGCTGGGTTTTAATCACATTTTGAGCACAGATTTGTAAATTTTCATGAAATATCTCTATATATGACCTATGATCAGGGATAATACGGCATAATGAGTTGGGACACCTGAATTGCACTTTGGTCTGTATGACTTAGAGCCCCATGTATCTGTGTTGGGTATACACCACACACATAACCATCCTCTCCTCTGTGCCCTCAGACTTTGATGCTGATCATACAGTATGACACAAAGAGGCTGCACTTATACTACACAGCGCCCGGGAGTGTTCAAGGTTATGATCAGCGGATAATACAGCATAATGAGTCAGTGCATGAGAAGATAATCTGAGGCTGAATAAAGGATCAAGGAGACCAGCCGCCTCTGAGAGGAAACACTGTAACAGAAATAAAGAATCCACACTACAGCTCAGTATCTTTAGGCCGATTGCAAGAAACCTGGACTTTGTTATAGAATGGGAAAATACAACAGAAAAGTAAAATATGTTATTAGAAAATTGAAAACCATTAAAAAACAAACAAAAAAAAGAACACTTTAGGCTGGGTTCACACTACGTTCTTGCAATCCGTTTTTTTGCGAAAAAAAACGGATGAAAAACGGATGGAAAAAACAGATGCGTGTGTGTGCGAATCCGTTATTTTTAACTAACACAAAAATGAGGTTGACTACGTTTTTGTGTACGTTAAAAAAATGTATTTGTTTTGATCCATGTTTTTAATAATGCAATTCAATGGGAAAAAAAACGGATCAAAAAGGATGCACACACGCATCCGTTTTTCATCTGTTTTTTTGCAAAAAGTGGATGAAAAAAACGGATTGCAAAAACGTAGTGCGAACTCAGCCTTATATTGCTTTCGCCATATCTTTGGCAAAAAAACCATCCATCCTGCTATTCTTCTTCCATTACTGAGTTTGAAATAGAGACCAAGAAATATAAACACAATAAACCGTGTAACTTTACCCACACCTTGCCCCTTCTGTCATTTCTCCAAAATAGGATAATGAGCCCCCTCTCACACACCTGTGGCTGTTTTTTACGATCAGGAAACACTGATCCTGGTCGTAAAAACAGATTAGTAAAAAAAATAAATAGAAAAAATCATACCCTGCTGTGGACTGCAGCAGTGCTCCCAGCTGGCTCTGCTTCCGGTGCTCTGTGTGCATGAGTAACGTTGTGCTGGGGGGAAATTAATGGCCTCTTGTGGACGGATGTATAATGCAGCCTCTGGCCACAAGAGGGTCAATCACACCGATGCGCTAAAGGGCCAGCATCAGCATCCAGCGGCACTTGCCTGGGCTGCCATGTAATGCATCAGGAATTCTGGTCAGATTCTGGATGTACATCCAAAGCTGTCCGAAACTCTGGATGCCACCATAGGGTTTTATAGGGGTCCGTGCCGAAATTCTGGACAAATATACAAATATTCCGGACACACCCTTTATGTTCTGGAGCTATTTTCCAGCACTGACATCCTTCTGAAAAAAATCATGAAGGGTATTTGTACCCCATAGAACCCTATGGGTCTGGAAATTTACCTGGATTTTCTGATAAGAAATCCTGGTAAATTTCACCATCCGTATAATACCATTAGGAGGCGTTTTACAGGTGGTATCCTAAATAAATTCAATGCTTTCAATGGATCCGCATGGAACCAGAATAATTCATGGTGGTCTAAGGGTTCATTTACACAGAAAGATTATCTGACAGATTATCTGCCAAAGATTTGAAGCCAAAGCCATAAACAGACTATAAACATAAACAGACTATAAAGAAAAGCCTGAGATTTCTCCTCTTTTGAAATCCATTCCTGGCTTTGGCTTCAAATCTTTGGCAGATAATCTGTCTGTGTAAATGGACCCTTAAGCCTGGAATAGGGAACCTTTGGCCCTCCAGCTGTTGCTGAACTACAATTCCTATCATACCGGGATAGACAAATCTTTGTGAGTAACAATCTAACCTGAATGATTTTCTATATGACCTGACCTTTAGCCAGAGCATTTAGCTGTTACACTTGAACAGTTTCCAATGCCAATGGTTGCTTATTGCTCATTATCTGCCTACTTTCTATCTATCCTGCTATTCTTGGGAAATTACTTCCACCTGGAGGCACATTGGGCTGTTATATAGTGCAGAAGGTTAAAGATATGAGACAAGGGCCTAATGATCCTATATATCCTGTGCTAAGCATTACACATCTCCATTACTGGCTCTTGTCACCTACCAGCACTTGATGTATCTCTTACATATCTGCTGCATGAAGGTTCACCAGGGTCTCTTCTGAACTACTTAAGGGTATTGGATTATTGGGACCCACCTAGGGCAACATTTTCATTCATTCTATAATAAAGCCTGAAGCTAGGTTTCCCCACACTAGGACCAAATACTTCAGCATCTTGGAGATGGTCCCCAATGTAGTGCCAATGAGGTTAGGTCCATCAAATAATATTGCCGCTCACTAATTTAACTTATATTGATATGACCCATTAAATACTCACTGGAAATTTAATTCTATTATTTAAAGGGGTTGGCCACTTTACAGTATTAGTAAATGTACTCACTGTGTATACTGACAGCAGCTCCCTGAGTACCTCATAGAGCTAAAATCAGACTCCCCTCTGCTGTCCTGCTCTGTGGTGAGTCTGTCCATAAGATGGCTGACATGGAGGAGCATGTGACTAAGCCCCACCCCAATGACCTCCATATGCATTTACAGGCTCAGTTGTGGACAATGGGGGCGGGGCATGGTCACATGCTCCTCCATGTCAGCCATCTTATAGACATACTCACCACAGAGCAGGAAGGCTCAGCCTGGAGGAGGGGAGCCTGATTTTTGCTCTTTCCAGGGAGCTGCTGTCAGTAAGTGCAGTGAGTACACCTACTAATACTGTACACTAAGCAATTTTACTATAAAGTCGCCATCCCCTTTAACAAATTTAAATGAATCAGTTTAGAAGAAAATGGAATTCGTTTCTCCTGGTATATGGGATGCTATGGGTTCATTTGCATGTATTTGATCCACTATCACATTGTAGGCATACTATACTTCAAACAGAACAATGGCAGTAGCAGTATGGAGGAGGCATAGGAGCAGATGAATGGAGGTGACAACCCTGCACTGGTTGGCCATTTATGCATGTGTTTGAAAAATGTGGCTCATAAAATTGCTCTGTTTGAAGTATACTACTATGCCTACAATGTGATGGAGGATCAGTAGTATGTAAATGAACCTGTGTAACATGAGAGAGGGGTACAATTTACTGGCAGATTGCTAATGCATGGACAGTTGTCACCTCCATGTATCTGTATAACATATATATATATATATATATATATATATATATATATATATATATGTATATATATATATATATATATATATATATATATATATATACATATACACACACATTATTATATATATATATATATATATATATACATACACACACATTATTATTATATATATATATATATATTTATTTATTTTTTTCCGCTCCTTACTGGTACTGCCAGGCTATGTTTTTCTGCACCTTACTGGTACTGCCAGGCTATGTTCACACTACGTAAAACTACGGCCGTAGTTCTCGCCATGCGGCGCTGGAACAAAACTGACAGGTCATGCTTCACTGTCAGTTCACACAGCTCGGGTCGCTCGCTTCACTGTGGGCTATGGTAAGCTCTGATGCGGGGGCGCGCTGATGCGCCCACATCAGATCTCCGCTGCAGGAAAGATCACCCGCCGCCCGTGGTCACGGAATGGCCGGTCTCATACGTAATGTGAATATAGGCTAAAGCAGGTATAGGGAACCTCGGCTCCCCAGCTGTTGCAAAACTACAACTCTCATCATGCCTGGACAGCCAAAGCTTTAGCTTTGGCTGTCCAGGCATGATGGGAGTTGTAGTTTTGTAACAGCTGGAGAGCCAAGGTTCCCTACCCCTGATTTAAAGTATACTAAGCCTACAATGCAACCATTCAAATACAATTATTAAATCAATTCCATATAAGACAGCCTATGCAGGTACCAAATGCAGTAGTCGCATATATTGCACTGACAAATGGGGAGGAAGGGATTTACAAGCTCACCCACAGTTCTTCTCTGCTGCTATCAGTGCAGGAGTGCAGTGATTTATGAGGTTACTACTCTGACCTCTGATTCCTCTGCTCCTGTCAGTGCTGCTGCACAGATCTCCATATACCAATGAGCTTCGGAGCTGAGCTTTAGCAGTTTTAGCATGGTTGCAGATGCTACTACTACGACTGCTATAGCTATCCCACTGAAAAATGGCAAAATAAAAAAATAAATAAAACATGCCCACCTACTAAGATACTGTCAACGCAGGGAACTAGCACTGGCAAGCGTACCGCTGTCCCTGCCAAAACCACAAAATCTCAGGGGTCCGGGTCGGCAACTAGTGGTTTGCGCAATACAAGAACGTGATCCGAGGGGTAGTCAAAAGTCAAGCCAGAAAGTCAGGGAACCAGGAATACAAATTATGAGTAGTCGCTAGGTCAAGAATAAACTCTATCACAGGCAGGGAACACAGGTATGAGGAGGTTACTTATGGGGCCTGGAGTCCCAGCCCCAGGCGTGATTGGGGCTGAGACTCCAGCCCCAGAACACATACATTAATCTGATTGGTGGTGCCAGTTGCTAGTCGGTTTATACTCAGTGCAAGCAGCTGAGCCAGTCAGCCGGCTGCGCTCTAGCGGTATCAGGGGCCGAGCCTGCAGCCCGGACCCTGACAGATACCTTGGCACTGCCATTCCAATAGCTCCTCATTTCCACTGCTCTTGGCATCTCTTTGTTTCTGATGTATCTACAGGCTCGGCAGCAGAACGAAGTAGAGAGCTCCAGGGACCAGAAGTTTTTAAATGGCAGTTGTGGGGGATTGGAGCAGGTGAGTATTATATATGTAATATGTATATATGTGCATCTATATAATTTACAGTATCTCATTTATAGAACTTCATTAAGAAAGACAAATAGAATCTGATTTGTTGCTATGGGTAAAACGTCCCTTCCCAGAAAACTGCAATGTTTCTACTTCATCAAAGTAAATGAACCCTGGAGAAATTCACGTAACTCTTTTTCATTAGGAAAAACCTTTAAAGGTGTGGAGAAGTTGTGCGTTCTCCCACAGGCGCTGAGAGACACATTACCGAGCAGGTGATGGGGGTCATTGACCTTCCTCATCAACCTGTTCAATGAAAGGGAACATTCATTAAACTTCTCTATTGCTGAGCCTATGGAGCTGGACATTCCGGTTAATAGGGGATGAAGCAAAAGGGGGAGTTTTTAAATTGTGCTATCTTCTAAGGATGTTACATTGGATTTTTTTTTTCCTTAGGAGCCAGTCATCAAATCGATGAACTTTCCTACCATGTGTAAAATAAAACCATGGATACTGTACACTTTGACACAAGATCAATAGCCAAGATGCTCATAACGACACCGCTAGGAAAAGAAGGGAGGCCAGGGGTAGTATTGACTGCTATGACCCTCTTTTCTATAATACAGGTTGCAATTGACATGTTTTTATTACATCATTACCTGAACCATAAATGTGCGGCTATTACCACCTATTATGGAGGTACACCGTATGTAATTGCTGCTAGACATAGACATAGGGGCAATGTCCTCTAAATTGTGAGGATTCCTGGGGTCAAATCCTGTTTTCACTCCAAAATTAAAAACTCTTTGAATTAGCAGCACACATCATAAGCCTTCAAAGGAAAGTGTCAGAAAATGACCTGTTGTTTAAATCAAGTTTTTATGTTAAATATATTTTTAACAACATTTTCTATTTTATTATCTATGTTATAAAATAATTCTGAAATCTTGCAGTTTACAGTCTACCCACTAGGCTTAAAACTATACAGACTTCCTGTTCTGTCTGTGATGATAAGGAGGAGGCTGCTGGTAAGTGATCTGTACTGCATTAGGCAGGGTTCACACGCCATAAAATAACATCTAAATACGACTAATTTTGAGTGAAAATAAAACAATGTATGAACAGATAGTTACATAGTTAATACGGTTGAAAAAAGACACATGTCCATCAAGTTCAACCAAGGAGGGGATGGATACAGGGAAGGGGGAGGGGTGATAGGTTCTATACATATGCATTTATATTATTTTGGTCTAAGAACTTGTCTAGCCCTATTTTGAAGCCCTCTACTGTTTTTGCTGTGACCAGATCCTGTGGTAGACTGTTCCACAGATTCACAGTTCTCATGGTAAAGAAGGCTTGTCGCCTCCGGAGATTGAGATTTTTTTCTCCAGGCGGAGGCAGTGCCCTCTTGTCCTTTGAGGGGGTTTTACCTGGAACATCTTTTCCCCATATTTCTTGTAGGGGCCATTTATATATTTAAATAAATTAATCATATCTCCCCTTAAACGTCTCTTCTCCAGACTAAACAAATTTAATTCTTTTAATCTCTCCTCATAACTAAGATGTTCCATTCCCCTTATTAGTTTAGTTGCCCGTCTTTGTACCCTCTCCAGCTCTAGAACGTCCTTTTTATGAATCGGGTTCCAAAACTGGACGGCATACTCCAGATGAGGCCGCACCAAGGCTTTATAGAGCGGTAATATTATATCCCTGTCCCGAGAGTCCATGCCTGTTTTAATGCATGACAATATCTTGCTGGCCTTAGAAGCAGCTGACTGACATTGTGTGCTGTTCTGTAGTCTATTATCTACAAGTACACCCAGATCCTTCTCCATCAGCGACAGATGGGGGGAAAAAAATAAAAATAAATAATATTCCACTTCGGGAACATATTGGGGGAAGGCGGCCATCTCATCACATAGATGGCTTCTAAAAATGGTCATGATCATAATTAGTACCGTGTTTGCCCGATATGTTCCCAAAGTAGGAACATAGCCTTTGGCCATTATTCTATAGGGTGCAAGCACACTGCCGGCCAATTTCCCATTGTCTTTATAGGAGCTCATTGTTATATTGAAAATACGGATGTATTTTAACATCAAAATTATGGCCATATTTATTTTATCTTAATTTTACCGTTCGTGAACATAGCCTTAAAGCGACTGGGTGTCTACAATCTGTCCCCCCCAAACCGCTTGTACTGTCGGATAGCTGCTTTTAATCCAAGATCTGTCCTGGGGTTCGTTCGGCAGGTGATGCAATTGTTGTCCTAAAAAACAGCTTTTAAACTTGCAGCCCCGTGTCAAATTGGCGTGGCCTAGAGTGTCTGTGCCCAGGCTTGTACCGCCTCTTCATCCCTCCTCCCCGCCCTCTTCACCATTAAGAATGCTCCTGGGCAGCATTTCTCCTATTCATCAACTGTCAGAACACTGCACAGGTGCCTTAACGATCCAACACATGTTTAGTGTTCACACAGGTGATGAATAGGAGAAATCCTGCCTGGGGCATTCCTAAAGATGAGGAGGGTGGGGAGGAGAGATGGAGAGGTGGTGCAGGCCTAGGGCACAGACACTCTAAGCCATGCCAATTTGACTCAGGGCTGCAAGTTTAAAAGTTGTTTTGTAGGACAATAAGTGCATCACCTAACGAACGGACCCCAGAATAGATCTTGGATTAAAAGCAGCTATCCGAAGGTACAAGTGGTTTGGGGGGGGGGGGGCAAATTGTGGGGACAGAGTCGCTTTAAAAAGAAGCTCTCAGCTCAGCCTTGCCCTCCCTGTGGAATGGCCTATGCAAAGATCACAAAGAATGCCCAGTAAAGTTTCCAATTCATGTCAATGGAACAGCTCCTGTCTATTATTGTCTTCGGCAAATTCAGAAGCCAGGCTTTGACACAACAATGGTCTTTTGATGCTACTATACCTCAAAGGTTCAGAGGAAAAAGGTGCTATTTGTAGCCAATCTCTTGCTCGGCCATCACTAGAGCGCTGCAGGGCTAAATACAGGTAAGGGACAGGTAATTTTAAAATTTTAAAATTTTATTATTGACAGGAGTCCCTGCTGCTCTATAGTAACCAGTGATATTTATAGCAAAAAAAAGCCCAGAGACTTATTTACTAAGCAGGAGGCTTAAAGCGTATGCTTCTTGCTCAGTATGTATTTTCTTAGTGACTTACTGAGGCCTCATGAAGACTATGCATAGAGTGGGTCCCTACCCCTCTACAGTAAACAGTTATGCACTTGGGGGGACATTTATTAAGTCCGGCGTTTTCTGCGCTGGACCTAAAAATGTCCCCGCAGCTCCGGCACTACGGAGATTAATGTAGAGGCGGACTGCCTCTACATAAATCCTGTGCGAGCCAGTGCGCACGGCAGGAAACCTACGTCAGCTGAGTCTGCGCCCCCGTTCCGCCCCTCCACACCCCCGTTCCGCCCCTCCACACACCCTCCCCGCCCCCCTGGCATACCGGGCGGAAAGTGACCATTTGTGAATATTTTATTCTTACTACTTACTACTTACTTACTTACTGCTACTTACTACTACTACTACTACTACTACTACTACTACTTACTTACTTACTACTACTGCTACTTACTACTACTTACTTACTGTAAGTGGCCATTCTATTCATTTCTAATTAACTCCTTACTCTTCATAGGCCGGGCACTCTACACCTGTCCCAGGGATTAAAGGGCTGTTCAACACACCACTTTAGGATGGTTTCATAACCCATTGTGAGTAGGGTACTCATCAACATTACCAAACAGCGGTGGTAAGAACCAGTCTGAGCCACATGTTACCATAGCAAACAAGCGTTGGGCATGAACCAGCGATGAGACGGGGGCTCCTTTTAATGTCTGCAATTTAGCCCCTTCCCTTTTACATATGCCCCTCGATTGTGTAACTCTCCTAAGTAGAAATGATTTGCAACAGGTTAATAAGATACTTGAAGGATCCATTCGAGTAATGTTTCTACATCAGTAAAAATGTCAAACAAAATTACGTACGAGCATTCAACAATGTGTAAGAACAGAGCACATTCCGACAGGGAAGCCGAGCTGCCATCACCTTTGCCATGTGCTACGCCATCGGTGCAGATGCTTCCATGCCTAAATTATGCATTCTAAAAAATCTAAGAGAAGGAGCAGGCGTGTAACAGATGCTCGCTCTCACACTGGGGCTAATGCAACATGGACAATGAACACAAACACTTGACAGCGATCACATATTACATCTGATACCTGCGGTGAAGCCATTTGCTTAAAACACCTGTGACAAGCGGCAAATATTCTAAGCGCTTCGGAAGTGGATAACCAAAGACATGAAGCTCCAATGCTAGTTAAGTAACAGAGCGGGCTGATCGTGTTAAGGAACGTCAAGTTTGTAGATAAACAGCATGTTTCACTGTATTTGTGGTGATGCGTGTGATTCAGCTCCGAGAACATTCTACTTCAATCTTTCAATGTGATTGGCTTTAAATTGTGAGGTTTAAGAAGATAGAACATCCTGTGGTATATACTAACTACAAGGAATAGTGTATAAGAAAATGATGCAGAGTGTAATGTCATGTCCATAAATATAATGATGTAAGGGGGGGCGCAGAATGAGGATGGTAGAAATTAAGAACTTAAATGGGTTTTCCAGCGCTACAAAAACATGGCCACTTTTCCCCCTACTGTTGTCTCCAGTTCAGGTGCAGTTTGCAATTAAGCTCCATTTACTTCAATGGAACTGAGTTTCAAAACCTCACCCACACTGGAGACAACAGTAGGGGGAAAGTGGCCATGTTTTTGTAGCGCTGGATAACCCCTTTAAGAAGTATTGGTGGGATCTTTTGGGCAGTTGAGGCATCCACAAGCAATAATACATACAAAAGGACTGGGGAATATTAACACTATAGGGATATTTCCATCTGGGAAAGTTATCCCAAAGAGGTGCTAAAAAGGAGCGCTATAGATACAAAAAAAGGGGGCAATTCTATACTTACACCTATTGTTTAGGAAAGACAAGACCACATTATATGGCTCTAAAAATCATCATTGGTTGTTGTAGAAATGAGGCACATGGGTGACATGCTTTTGTACCAATTGTTTACACTCGATCCCATAAGACTGATCGGCAGTGTTGTCCCAATAGTCTCAGGTTTACCGCAAGACTTTGAAAGAGACTTCTGACTCTCTGATGTTGGTCACTAGCGATGAGCAAAATGCATCCGGCGAATCAAAATTTGTTGTGAATCGTGCTGTCAATTCGCTTGGTTCTGCAAAGTGAATTACCGCCAATTTATCAAGACAATTTAGAAAATAACAAAATGCTGGCCGCACATGTTGTCTGGAGTATCACAGGGTGGGAGAAAGGGATTAACCATAATCTCTAGCGCCCGTCCAATCAGCTGCAGGCCCCTCTGTGATGTCAGCATCTCCCCCTCTATATAAGGGATTTCTGTAACGGTGACCAGTCGGCTGTGTGTGGAGAAGAGAGCAGGATGGCAGCAGGCAGTTAGAGCAGAGCAGGGAGAGACTAACAGAATGATATAGGGACAGAGAAAAGAGCATAGGAGGGCTAATAGTGGGTGATCGTTTGTTGTAGCTGTCAGCCAAGTGTCCAGTTTACCAAACAACTGGGTGCCTGTAGGAATTCACTGGGACCAGTGAAGACAAAGTCCATATTATTTACTTACTGGGCACAGTAAACTCCTGTAAACTCCTATTGAGTTATACCAAGATACTGGGATCAGTGAATGGAGCGTGCACCTTACATAATCAGTGCTCGCACTCCAATCCTACTGTGCTATACAAGTTGGGTCTTCATTACTGAACTACGTGTGCACCTTACATAATCAGTAGTCGCACTCCACTCCTGTCCTTGGGGGGAAAAAAATGATATTACGCCACTGATCCACCAAGGTCCACTGCTGTCCATGGTGGAAATTGGATGAGTGACTGGCTGATTACATTTTTTTTTTTAATCGTGATTTTCGGATTTTTGACCCTTTTACAACAACATGCTTTAACAAATTTACCCTTCTGTAATAGTCCCAGTATTGTAGCTACTATAGTTTTGGCTGTTTTGATGAAATTCATTAAGATTTGATTACGAAACTTAACAAGTTTGACCCAAAATTTGCAAAGCTTGCAAAAATTTTTTCCAGCTGCTTCACTCTATTGGTCACTATTTACCACCTTTGAAAGTTGAAAATCTTCACTTCTCCACAAAATTTCTCAGTGATCTAAATATCTCTAGAACTTTCAATGCTGAAAACTAGTTGGCTCACGTTAACAAATTGCAAAGTATTCTAAAGTTATAGCTCATGCATCCAATAATATGGATGGGCTGTCATGGTACATTTTATAGAACATAGGTATATACATTAAAGAAAATAATCGGGCTGATCAGAAGATAATATCCACAATTACAAATATTGCACAAACAGTGCGGCACTGACGGACTTCATTAGGTTTATATGAGATGTCTGATCACAATAGCCTGAAATGCTCGGTGTATTGACAATCCCCATGTGACTCATATGAACACAGTGAAACACTTGCTACAACGAAGTGCTGGAGCCTGACAACAGGCAGAACCACCTCAAAAACTGGCCATAAGGACGTCAATGCAGCACTGTTATACAGTACATTAATATAACAATATATACTACGCAGGGGAGGGGGGTTCTTAACATATAATATATATATATATATATATATATATATATATACATACACCAACAAAACACAACAATCACTGTACTCAGGGGGAACAGCAAAAAAATCCAATGGAGTACTCATTTACGAGTCTCCACTGATCGTCCCCTACAAAATTTGAATATGCAAAGAAGGGGTCTGTGGAGCCTCAGTTGCGAGTCTCAAAACAAGGGAATAGCCAGATATCCCTCTCTCCAGAGAAGGAAGCCCGTTGCCAAGGGGTGCCTCCTAGTGGGGAGAGCACCAAACCATCCTGATACGTAGTCCCTCAGGTCCTCACTCTGTTTCGATCTTTTCAACCTAAATAGGGAAACACCAGGGTGGCCCCTGTAAGTCAAAAGTCTAACTCTGTGGCGAGTATAACGACATAAGACAAGGGTTACCAAGGCTAGGCATCCATCCACAGACAGCAGTTTCGCGGTATTTGCCCCTCGTCAGTGTGGAGTAGGATTCTGGCTACTGGGGGCAATGAAAAATAGACCAACAAAACACAACAATCACTGAACTAGTCTCCACTAATTGTCCTCTACAAAATTTGAATATGCAAAGAGGGGGTCTGTGGAGCCTCAGTTGCGAGTCTCAAAACACGGGAATAGCCAGATATCCCTCTCTCCAGAGAAGAAAGCCCGTCGCCAAGGGGTGCCTCCTAGTGGGGAGAGCACCAAACCACCCTGATACGTAGTCCCTATGGTCCTCACTCTGTTGCGAGCTTTGGGACCTAAATAGGGAAACACCAGGGTGGCCCCTGTAAGTCAAAGTCTAACTCTGTGGCGAGTATAACGACATAAGACAAGGGTTACCAAGGCTAGACATCCATCCACAGACTGCAGTTTCGGGGTATTTGCCCCTCGTCAGTGTGGAGTAGGATTCTGAGTACTGGGGGGCAATGAAAGGGGGCCACCCTGGTGTTTCCCTATTTAGGTCCCAAGGCTCGCAACAGAGTGAGGACCATAGGGACTACGTATCAGGGTGGTTTGGTGCTCTCCCCACTAGGAGGCACCCCTTGGCAACGAGTTTCCTTTTCTTGAGAGAGGGATATCTGGCTATTCTCGTGTTTTGAGACTCGCAAACTGAGGCTCCACGGCCCCTTCTATCTATCTATCTATCTATCTATCTATCTATCATTATTTATTCTTATATCATGTTATAATAAGAAAAACAAAAACGTGTTAATATCTCTGCAGCATAAAGGTGTTGCTGTTACCTATGTAATATAATAACAGGGGACTGAGGCCCAAGGATCTCTAAATCACAGTTTACCGCCTATGATTGGTTTCAATGGGAATAATACTGCAGGACTGAAAATGGCTATTACTACAGAAATTGGTCAAATTATTTATTACAAAGAGAAAACAATGTTACACGGACTCCCCGCAGAGAAGGTTAAAGCTGTTTGTTTATAACTATACAAACAACGGAAAACATCTAGCAAAACCCTTCTTTATTCTCAATCCAATAAAATACGACCTGTGTCATATAAAGACATGGTGTAAGATGTTTACTCCTTTTTGACAAACAAGTTCTTAGTCATAGTATACGTCACTAACATAGGCAAAAGCATTTACAATACCACAGAGCGGCTACAGAGTACCGCATTATCATGTGCTGAATCCTATATACAGTGTGTGTGTATATATATACATATATATATATATATATATATATATATATATATATATATATACATACACACATACACACACAATAGTAGTTTCTAAAATAGAAAGAAAAATCTAAAAAAATAACAATATACCAACGTAAATATATGAGGTCCTCACTGTTATCTTAAACTTTATAAATAAATAAATAAATAATAATAATAATAATAAAAACTCCAAAAGGCTTCCCTATTAGGCTGGAGCTACATGGCGACTTTGGGCACCACATGAGCCGTACGGACAGTGGTCGCTGTGCCTTGCTCCCTGCATCATACTGCAGTGTCCCAGAGAGAAGTCCACTGTCCTTTCCTAAACAGGTATAGGTCAGAACCAAGGGTCTGTATTACACAACTCACGCCACTAGGTCACTATTCGCTGAGGGGTGGCCAGCTGGTCCCACTCCTGGCTCACCATGACAAGTGCTCATGGGGTGCTTCCCAACCAACGTCAGTGCTTCTCTTCTGTGGAACAAATTTCGCAATACAACATCACAGCTGTGAAAAACAAGTGTTCGCAACCTCCTTCACTGACATAACCACTGAACCGCCTTATATAGACAGGGACGGGGAGGTGCTGACATCACCCACAGTTAGCCCTCCTAACCTCTCCTCTCTTCTCTGTCCCTATATCCCTCTGTTAGTCTCTCCCTGCTCTGCTGTAACTGCCTGATGCCATCCTGCTCTCTCCTCCACACACAGCCGACTGGCCATCTCTGTTACCGAACCCCCTTATATAGAGGGTGAGGTGCTGACATCACAGCTGATTGGATAGGTGCTAGGGATTATGGTTAATCCCTTTCTGCCGCCCAGTGACGCTACAGATAGCATGAGCAGCTGCCATTTTGTTTCTTTGCAAATTTCCTTAACAAATCATCGGGAATTCGCTTCGCAGAACAAAGCGGATTGACAGCGCGATTCGCAGCGAATCTTGACTCGCAAGATTGGCTTCGCTCATCTCTAATTTTTACATTATTTAAAAATGGGCTGAAAATGATGTCCGCCCATAAAAGTAGCCATCAAATTACCAAAAAAGACGTTGTGTTGGTATTTATTTGTATACTGCATAGTGTTTATTTGTTTATACAATGTGGAATAATTATTTTTGTATGTTGTATGGCGGTTTTAGTTGTGTACGTCAGGGCAGTATGGTGTATGGACACTGTAAGGTGACAATATTTATTCACTATATTATAGTATATTATTACTGTCTATTAGCTGCAGAGAAGTAAAAGCATTCTTCATAAATGACCTGGAGTTTTAACCTTAAAATGAACTTTATCCTGTAGCCTGTATTATCATCAAGCATAACAAGGCATGTAATTCTGTAGCACTAGGAAAGTGAGAGGCACCGATGTGTGAAGTCGGCTCTCCCACATTAGAAGTGGTTTCATGCCCCTGTACACATGCTGAGCTACAGGAAACTGCATTTATACAGTATCTGTATAGAGCAAAACTCGCATATTCAGGATTCCATACACAACATGTATTAGAACATGAGATAATTAACTATTCCCTAACATGCAGCGCCTTGCAAATTACCATTTAAATTACACAGCATGCCAACCATGGTAAATATGAAGAATATTATTGATGGTAAAACAAATAAAAATTACAGTGTACGGCTGGGCTCACACTATGTTTTTGCAATTCGCTTTTTTCATCCGTTTTTGTAAAGAATACGTAACACAGGATTTATTTCAGCAGATGTCTATCTCAGTTGCTTGCAAAAGGACGCTGGTTGACCTCAGGGAGATCAACCAAAACACCGCAGAGACACCATCACATGTCTCAACGTCAGTGTATTCTAGAACATTGCCCCCTGGGAAATTGAATATGCAAAAGAACACTGCAGAGACACCATCACATGTCTCGACGTCAGTGAACTAGCCAGACCTTCCCTCCGGGAAGGAACAACCAAGCCAAAGCATTCTCCAGTCAAGGAAACCACCTCAGCAAGGTATCCATCCACAGACAGCTGTTTCGGGGTTTTTGCCCCTCATCAGTGTGGAGTAGGTTTCTGGCTAGTGGGAGCAATGACTAGTAAGTGCATGCAAAAGGACGCTGGTTGACCTCAGGGAGATCAACCAAAACACCGCAGAGACACCATCACATGTCTCAACGTCAGTGTATTCTAGAACATTGCCCCCTGGGAAATCGAATATGCAAAAGAACACTGCAGAGACACCATCACATGTCTCGACGTCAGTGAACTAGCCAGACCTTCCCTCCGGGAAGGAACAACCAAGCCAAAGCATTCTCCAGTCAAGGAAACCACCTCAGCAAGGTATCCATCCACAGACAGCTGTTTCGGGGTTTTTGCCCCTCATCAGTGTGGAGTAGGTTTCTGGCTAGTGGGAGCAATGACTAGTAAGTGCATGCAAAAGGACGCTGGTTGACCTCAGGGAGATCAACCAAAACACCGCAGAGACACCATCACATGTCTCAACGTCAGTGTATTCTAGAACATTGCCCCCTGGGAAATCGAATATGCAAAAGAACACTGCAGAGACACCATCACATGTCTCGACGTCAGTGAACTAGCCAGACCTTCCCTCCGGGAAGGAACAACCAAGCCAAAGCGTTCTCCAGTCAAGGAAACCTCCTCAGCAAGGTATCCATCCACAGCTGTCTGTGGATGGATACCTTGCTGAGGTGGTTTCCTTGACTGGAGAACGCTTTGGCTTGGTTGTTCCTTCCCGGAGGGAAGGTCTGGCTAGTTCACTGACGTCGAGACATGTGATGGTGTCTCTGCAGTGTTCTTTTGCATATTCGATTTCCCAGGGGGCAATGTTCTAGAATACACTGACGTTGAGACATGTGATGGTGTCTCTGCGGTGTTTTGGTTGATCTCCCTGAGGTCAACCAGCGTCCTTTTGCATGCACTTACTAGTCATTGCTCCCACTAGCCAGAAACCTACTCCACACTGATGAGGGGCAAAAACCCCGAAACAGCTGTCTGTGGATGGATACCTTGCTGAGGTGGTTTCCTTGACTGGAGAATGCTTTGGCTTGGTTGTTCCTTCCCGGAGGGAAGGTCTGGCTAGTTCACTGACGTCGAGACATGTGATGGTGTCTCTGCAGTGTTCTTTTGCATATTCGATTTCCCAGGGGGCAATGTTCTAGAATACACTGACGTTGAGACATGTGATGGTGTCTCTGCGGTGTTTTGGTTGATCTCCCTGAGGTCAACCAGCGTCCTTTTGCATGCACTTACTAGTCATTGCTCCCACTAGCCAGAAACCTACTCCACACTGATGAGGGGCAAAAACCCCGAAACAGCTGTCTGTGGATGGATACCTTGCTGAGGTGGTTTCCTTGACTGGAGAATGCTTTGGCTTGGTTGTTCCTTCCCGGAGGGAAGGTCTGGCTAGTTCACTGACGTCGAGACATGTGATGGTGTCTCTGCAGTGTTCTTTTGCATATTCGATTTCCCAGGGGGCAATGTTCTAGAATACACTGACGTTGAGACATGTGATGGTGTCTCTGCGGTGTTTTGGTTGATCTCCCTGAGGTCAACCAGCGTCCTTTTGCATGCACTTACTAGTCATTGCTCCCACTAGCCAGAAACCTACTCCACACTGATGAGGGGCAAAAACCCCGAAACAGCTGTCTGTGGATGGATACCTTGCTGAGGTGGTTTCCTTGACTGGAGAATGCTTTGGCTTGGTTGTTCCTTCCCGGAGGGAAGGTCTGGCTAGTTCACTGACGTCGAGACATGTGATGGTGTCTCTGCAGTGTTCTTTTGCATATTCAATTTCCCAGGGGGCAATGTTCTAGAATACACTGACGTTGAGACATGTGATGGTGTCTCTGCGGTGTTTTGGTTGATCTCCCTGAGGTCAACCAGCGTCCTTTTGCATGCACTTACTAGTCATTGCTCCCACTAGCCAGAAACCTACTCCACACTGATGAGGGGCAAAAACCCCGAAACAGCTGTCTGTGGATGGATACCTTGCTGAGGTGGTTTCCTTGACTGGAGAATGCTTTGGCTTGGTTGTTCCTTCCCGGAGGGAAGGTCTGGCTAGTTCACTGACGTCGAGACATGTGATAGTGTCTCTGCAGTGTTCTTTTGCATATTCGATTTCCCAGGGGGCAATGTTCTAGAATACACTGACGTTGAGACATGTGATGGTGTCTCTGCGGTGTTTTGGTTGATCTCCCTGAGGTCAACCAGCGTCCTTTTGCATGCACTTACTAGTCATTGCTCCCACTAGCCAGAAACCTACTCCACACTGATGAGGGGCAAAACCCCCGAAACAGCTGTCTGTGGATGGATACCTTGCTGAGGTGGTTTCCTTGACTGGAGAATGCTTTGGCTTGGTTGTTCCTTCCCGGAGGGAAGGTCTGGCTAGTTCACTGACGTCGAGACATGTGATGGTGTCTCTGCAGTGTTCTTTTGCATATTCGATTTCCCAGGGGGCAATGTTCTAGAATACACTGACGTTGAGACATGTGATGGTGTCTCTGCGGTGTTTTGGTTGATCTCCCTGAGGTCAACCAGCGTCCTTTTGCATGCACTTACTAGTCATTGCTCCCACTAGCCAGAAACCTACTCCACACTGATGAGGGGCAAAAACCCCGAAACAGCTGTCTGTGGATGGATACCTTGCTGAGGTGGTTTCCTTGACTGGAGAATGCTTTGGCTTGGTTGTTCCTTCCCGGAGGGAAGGTCTGGCTAGTTCACTGACGTCGAGACATGTGATGGTGTCTCTGCAGTGTTCTTTTGCATATTCGATTTCCCAGGGGGCAATGTTCTAGAATACACTGACGTTGAGACATGTGATGGTGTCTCTGCGGTGTTTTGGTTGATCTCCCTGAGGTCAACCAGCGTCCTTTTGCATGCACTTACTAGTCATTGCTCCCACTAGCCAGAAACCTACTCCACACTGATGAGGGGCAAAAACCCCGAAACAGCTGTCTGTGGATGGATACCTTGCTGAGGTGGTTTCCTTGACTGGAGAATGCTTTGGCTTGGTTGTTCCTTCCCGGAGGGAAGGTCTGGCTAGTTCACTGACGTCGAGACATGTGATGGTGTCTCTGCAGTGTTCTTTTGCATATTCGATTTCCCAGGGGGCAATGTTCTAGAATACACTGACGTTGAGACATGTGATGGTGTCTCTGCGGTGTTTTGGTTGATCTCCCTGAGGTCAACCAGCGTCCTTTTGCATGCACTTACTAGTCATTGCTCCCACTAGCCAGAAACCTACTCCACACTGATGAGGGGCAAAAACCCCGAAACAGCTGTCTGTGGATGGATACCTTGCTGAGGTGGTTTCCTTGACTGGAGAATGCTTTGGCTTTGTTGTTCCTTCCCGGAGGGAAGGTCTGGCTAGTTCACTGACGTCGAGACATGTGATGGTGTCTCTGCAGTGTTCTTTTGCATATTCGATTTCCCAGGGGGCAATGTTCTAGAATACACTGACGTTGAGACATGTGATGGTGTCTCTGCGGTGTTTTGGTTGATCTCCCTGAGGTCAACCAGCGTCCTTTTGCATGCACTTACTAGTCATTGCTCCCACTAGCCAGAAACCTACTCCACACTGATGAGGGGCAAAAACCCCGAAACAGCTGTCTGTGGATGGATACCTTGCTGAGGTGGTTTCCTTGACTGGAGAATGCTTTGGCTTGGTTGTTCCTTCCCGGAGGGAAGGTCTGGCTAGTTCACTGACGTCGAGACATGTGATGGTGTCTCTGCAGTGTTCTTTTGCATATTCGATTTCCCAGGGGGCAATGTTCTAGAATACACTGACGTTGAGACATGTGATGGTGTCTCTGCGGTGTTTTGGTTGATCTCCCTGAGGTCAACCAGCGTCCTTTTGCATGCACTTACTAGTCATTGCTCCCACTAGCCAGAAACCTACTCCACACTGATGAGGGGCAAAAACCCCGAAACAGCTGTCTGTGGATGGATACCTTGCTGAGGTGGTTTCCTTGACTGGAGAATGCTTTGGCTTGGTTGTTCCTTCCCGGAGGGAAGGTCTGGCTAGTTCACTGACGTCGAGACATGTGATGGTGTCTCTGCAGTGTTCTTTTGCATATCTCAGTTGCTTGACTGTCCATATAAGTACTGTAAGTGACATACTGGGCTTATTAATGTACTTTAAAAAAAAACATACAACGTGGCCAACCCCTTTAAGTTTAGAGGTATAATTTAAAAGGGAAGACAGGGGGCGTGGTTTCGCTGCTGAGGGGGGAAGACGTGTGGTGCTTGAGCTCCTGCTTTATCAGCGATTCTATTCAGCTACACTAAGCGGTTTTGGCTGATTTTTCCCCTGGAGATTGCTACCACCTTCTACTACCACCCGACATGAGGAGAACCTCCAGGAGAGCGGCGGCCGCAGCACGGAGGAAGCTGGAGGCTTCACTCCCTACAGCGAGAACGAGGCAAGATGGCGCCGGCAACGCTGCTAGACTTCCTCCTGCCTGTCATTCTGCACTGAGCGGAGCTGGGGTGGCAGACTGCTCCGGTTTATGTACCACCGATGGGGGTGCTGCGGGACCCTGTAACGCAACCGGCCACAGTGAGTACTACCCCGACAATGCAGAGAGGTGAGGACCGGAGGGGACAGAGGATTAATGAACATCATCAGCGCTCAAGCCTGCACTGCTGATACGCGGCATAGCCACTCTGCTTCTCCTGCCACACTCCCGGTCCCCCTTCCCTCTCAGAAGCCGATCAGCAGCCCTATCCCTCGGGACACAGCTCCTTCTGTGACTACCACCCTTCGAGCACTGAATGTTACAGCTCCAGTGTTCACTTCGTCTCCTGAGGGGACATCTATGCTACATGCAAGGGACCCCTTTGATGAGCTACATATTCCCGACTCCACTCTCATGCCTGCCTTGTTGAGAGACATTCTGTTAGCCTTCCGTGACTCTATTCAGCTTAGGCTGGACAATGCCACTGCTATAAGGGACACTGTGGCCCAGCTAGAGAAGCGGCTTCAGACAGCGGAGGATAAAATAACGGACTTTGTGCATGAGTATAATGTTTTGGTGGACTCCCACTTACGTCTAGATGAGGAGGTGTGTGCTCTCCGCGCGACTTTAACTGCCGTGGATGACAGATCCAGAGCACACAATGTGAAACTGAGGGGTGTGCCGGAATCTGTTGCTACTACTGATTTTCCTAGTTTCACTTATAATTTGTTGAAAGCTGCGTTGCCTGATCATCATTGAGAGGAGCTGACAGTGGACTGGGCACGTCGCTTGCCGCTGCCGTCTCATTTACCCCCAAATGCACCGAGAGATGCCCTGGTGCGTATCCGACATTTACCAACTAAGTCAGCGTTCCTCACAGCCATGCGGAAGACCACTAATTTTCCGGCTCCTTACAACGCTGTTGCGGTTTTTCCGGACCTCTCCGCAGCCACACTGAACTTTCGCAGATCCTTCGCTCCTGTCACAACGGCCCTACGTTCTAAAAATATTCAATACCGCTGGCGAGGCTCGTCAGGCCTCGTGGTCCTAAAAGGAACTGATTCCATCGTACTGAGTGACCCTGACGAAGGACTACAACTACTGCAATCCTGGAACCTCCCTGACTCTTCATTGGCCTCTCATTTGCAGTGAACTCTTGGCAGCATGCTGCTTGACTTGCTTGTTGGTCTTTAATCTTAGTTCTCGCTTGATCGACTACTCAACTAGCTCTGGTTCCTGTACTTCTTTGTTTCCCCCCCTCGGCTGAAACTGACTTTGTGACCCTTTGCCCCGGTCCGTAGCTATAGATCAGCGCATGGTCTCTGATCTTCTGCGGACACCTGTCCATTCTCTCCCTTTCCCACATTCAGCTTATGCTGTATTCCATGTCTGTTTCCCCGTCTATGCTACCATTGTTTTTACAGCTATACTTCTGTGCCCATTACTGTCACCTCACAGGTTCACTAGGACTGCTATATATATCTCCTGATTTTGCTCTGTGAAGGGCCGTCTACATGCTACTAAGTGCGACAATGCTATAAATATATATGTTACTGCTTTGCATAACTCCATTGTTTTTTTAGGTTACCGTATTAGCATGTATGTTCCCTTTCCCTCCCTAATCCTCAGGCAACGTTATATGCTATGGTTACACCACGTTATTTTCCCCTCCCCCCCCCTTTTTTTCCTCCCCCCCTTCCTTTGTTCCTCTTTTCCCCTACCAATTTTCCTCTCCCCCCTCCCTGTTTCCCCTCCCCCCTCCAACCTTCCCTTCCCCTCCCACTCTCCCCCCCCCCTATTCCGTTGTCCCCCCCCCCTCGGTCCCCCCCTCCTTTTCTCTCCCCCCCCCCATGTCTCGCACTCCCCCTCCATTCCTCCTTATAGCTTCCTTCTGCTACCAATAGTTTAATGACTGATGGTCTTGTGAAAAATTATTTGTGAAAAACCCTAATAAAATCTTTGAAACATTAAAAGGGTAGAGACACATGAAAATAAAAAAGCAAGGAAGGCAGGGGGTTAAGGAACCTAAAAAACAATGCAAACTTACCAGTCCTCGTGCCTCCTTAGCACAGTTTATGGGTCCCGCTAATGGCCGCTGGCTGACATTTTTGTCTGGAATCCGGGTACGTCATGTACCCGGCTCTTCTAGCTGCAATGTCTCAGCCTGGCTGAGCGATTGCCCGCTCAGCCAGTCAGTGACTGGGGTGGTATCCTGATTGGCTGATTGGCTGAGCAGGCAGTCTCTCAGCTGGGTACGCAGTGTTACAGCTGGAGTTGCAGGAAAAAAATAAAAAATTGGCAGCACCTCTATGTCTCTGTTCACACTGTAGGTTGCACACTGCTTGTGGCTTAAGTACAGTCAGAAATACAAAAAGTGCAACAGCAACCCACAGGTGCAAGATCTTACTGTATATACTCCTCCCAGTGTACCAACGATAAAAACCTGCTTTGTAGATATTGAAAAATGAGGATCTTAGCAAACTATTTGATCAAACAGAGTGTATCATGTCACCACTTTAAGGTGTCCTCAGAGACATGGTCCCTACTCTACTCGTGTGTACGCTAGGAGGAGTTAAATACAGATAATAGCAAACCCGCACTATATGCCTTAGGCAATGATTCTCACTACAGGACCTCCACAAATCACTACTTTGTATATTATATTACACTGGGAGGAGTATATACGGTAAGATCTTGCACTCGTGGGTTGCTGTTGCACTTTTTGTATTTCTGTCTGTACTTAAGCCACAAGCAGAGTGCAACCTACAGTGTGAACAAAGGCATAGAGGTGCTGCCAATTTTTTTCTGCTGACTTTCTGCTCACTTTTTATAGGAGGGCAGCAGTGCTATGGGGCAAGAGGATAAGTATAGTTTTTTTTTATTATGTTTCCACACCCCCTTACTTCTTCTTTAAGACAAAAAAAAATTAAAATTATATTGTGCACAAATATTTACTTCCCTGAAAGTCAGCTCTTTGTATAACCATCTGCAATTACACATGACCGTCTCTCGGTGTATGGGTCTATTAGCATCTAGACACTGGGATTTTTGACTGTTCTTCTGGTCAAAACTAACTCCTTCAAGTTAATATTTAGATTCAATATTAGATTGAGGTCTGGGCTTTGACTAAGTAATTCGAAGACATGTAAATGACCTACATTTCTGTTTAGCTTCAGCAGTATGTTTTCCTTAAGAATTGGCATGTATTTACTGCCATCCATCTTGCCTTCAACCCTAACCAGTTTTCAAGCCTAGTCCAGTCAAGCTTCACTAAAAACACCTCCTATCCTGATGCTTTCACAACCATGCCTAACTTTGGGAATGATGTTTAAAGTTTTGAAACACAAAACATTCTAATGAGAACCGAAAAAAATATAGTCTCATCTAACCAGAAAACCAGGGTACCTGCCACATGTTCCTTGCAGAACTACACAGATTTTGCAGCTTCCTCACAGTTATGGTTGGTTCTTGGTTGAATCTTCCTCCTTGCCTGCCGTTTGTGTGAGTGCCTTCTCTTGTCAGGTGTGTAAGTGTGTCCTATTTTACATTTGGTTGTTTTTCTTTTATAACCCAACCCTGATCTACACTTCTCTACATCTTTATCTCTGACATGTTTGGGGACCTCTTGGTCTTTGTGTGTTTCAGACTCTGGAGACTGTTAGAATCAGTTAATTTACACTGACATCATGTGATGAGTTACTGTATGTAACACTCATGGGGGGTGAATACATGTGCATTTCACGGTAACAATGTGGACTATTTTATCAAGTCCAATAATGAGAATCCATTTTAATTTTCAAGTTGAAATGCAACAAAACAAGAAAAAATGGACCTGACCATGAAGCCCAGTCTTGAGCTGGTTAAGTAGCTATACAAAAAAGTTACTAGTAAAGTTTATTTTTACTGTTAACAAACTGGAAATTGCAATGTTATTTTTTATTAAACACAATACATCCCAGCTATTACACTGTCATTGTTCCGTGGATTGGACAATTGCTACCACACTGTATCTCCGATAGGCCCCTAATGGCAAAAATGTATTCTGTAGTATTGGTAATGAAGTCTAGGCACAAAGCCATCCTATGCTCTCAATACCCAGCAATGATGCAAAGTGGCTAAAAATACAGTATGTATAATTTCCCGAAAGACACATTTCCGGAACAAAAAGGCTAATTTGCATATTTCCTTGAAGAAAAAAAAAGTTTAAACTTTAAATAGTTTATGGTTTTAATAGAACTTTCCGTAATGTAATGCATCACTATGATGTAAAAAGCCTTGAATTGGGGCAATTAGATTAGAAAGTTTGCATGTAGGCTTTTTCTTTGTTAAGTTCCGAATTTTCCCATTTTGGTCCATGTCAGCAGGTGCTGCTAACCATTGCCTAAACTGTCTATAAGGTGTCTATATATATATATATATATATATATATATATATATATATATATATATATATACATCCCCAGACTTAAAGGGGTTATCCAGTGCTACAAAAACATGGCCACTTTCTTTCAGAGACACGACTCTTGTCTCCAGTTCATGTGCGGTTTGTAATTAAGCTTCATTCACTTCAATGTAACTGAGCAGCAAAACCCCGCCCAAGCTGGAGACAAGAGTGGGGCTGTTTTTGGAAGAAAGTGGCCATGTTTTTGTAGCACTGCATAACCCCTTGAATGTTTTGCGCCCAGTGCTCCATTAATTCTCTATGGTGATGCCACATATTTTCAATTTCAATGCTTGGAAATGTTCAGCGCCCCATAGAGCATGGATAAAGCAGTTGTAGTACATGCATAGTGCTCACAATTTTGTCCTCGTTCTTGGGATTGGTGGGATTCCCCACCAATAAGCCTGTTATTCTTATGGAGAGGGGGTAACATCATGAGATGGGAGTACCCCTTTAAGACAAGAAACGCTCTGCCCATTGCCACTTCATATACTTTATCCAAAGCTGGTTTACCTGGTATCTATCAAGTTGGGTGCCAAAGAAATATAAGCCAGGTGTTAACTTAGGGTAAGATAGAGATTGCCCCACCCCACAATCATCATTTAAAACATAAAGAGACTTGATGATTTTATATTATATTTCGTGATGAGCTGTTTTTTCTTTTTTACTTGCTGGAGGGTGAATGTAGATATAGGTAGTGGTCTGAGAGCTGTAACTGACGGGAAGGACCCATCCTTTCCAAAACACAGGCAATAGCATAAAAAAAGGAAGAAGTCCTGGAAGAAGTCAGCGACAAGATACTGCGCAGTGACCGGAGATAAACAAAAAGAATCTCGTTGTAGAAAATGGGAGTATGAATTCTTGAGGAGGGGCAAATGCGAATTATGGAAATATGTCCTGTTGATGAATTCTCAGCTCAAATTAAGTACGAAGAAGATGAAAATAGCAATTTCACATTTAATTGGATCTATTTCTCTCTAATTTAGCCTTGTAACGTAGCATTTCCTAAGCCCCTGTTACTGGATGGATAATGAACACCACATGAGTGGAATATGAATGGTAATGACTATGAGAGATCATTACAATACAGTTTTTCCTCCAGAAAACATTCTTCATGGCAGGTACATGAGACAAAAAAAAAAAAAAACTAATTGCAAAACACTTTCCATGAGCTTTAGATTAGAGAACCCAACTACTTGTTACTGGACCCCCCTCTACTAGCAGAACAGTTATCAGCATGGGCCGAGAGGAAGCGTGGTGAGAACGCAAAGCAATCGTAGCCTATTGTTACTTGTTTGTAACCACGAGCATGTGAAGAAATAAACACAGATTTGCAGTATTGGATGAGTGCCGCATCATCTTTGCTCTTAATGTACATAACTTTTTATACATTGCTGTCCATGGTGAGACGAACAAATAATTCCATACTTGTTATTATCTATTCATTCTTCTTGCCCCAGTTCTGAGCTGCTCCTTTCTGCTGAAGACTGAAAAACTGTGGGAAAGCTGTTCTCTCCATCTCCCCCTCCTCTCCTTAGTCCTTCCTTCCCAGATGGCTCATGTAAACAAGTCTCTGGCAGTCTGTATGTGCAACATTGTAACTTTTCTGTAAAGCTAGGAAGGTAAACAGATGTCAGGTTGCTTATAAACTCACTGTGATTATCCCTCCAGTATTACAAATTTGCAGATAGGGACTTGTTTACATCACCGTCTCAGAAGGGAGGGGGGAGGAGAGAAAAACTTACACTCAGTTTTTTGTGTCTTCAGCAGAAAGCAGCAGATCAGAACTGGGAGAAAGAGACTGAATAGGTTACAAGTATGGAAGGAATTGTTAGTCTCACCATAGCCAGAAACATATGAAAAGTTATGTTTGAGCAGAATACCTCTTTAAGGGTATGTTCATTCTGCAGAAATTTGGCACCATAAAAGAAAAGCAGAAAAGCAGCAGCATACATAGTATGAGCAGTGTCCAGCATAGGCTGTTAGTCATGTTAGTGCATCATATACTAATAATAATATATAGACATTCCCTATGATAGAACACATTGCTATTTGGCATTGCCCGCTCCAGCTTGTGTTGTAATTGCTGAGGATTTCTTCATTCTTATTAACCATTGCTTGATGTGAGAGGTTTTGTTATGTTCCATTTCTTTTCAATGGTTCCCTACTGTGTTTCTCTGACTTACAGACCTCTGTTTTCATGGCTTATAGATGTCTCTATGATTGCTATATTAATCAACCAGCCAGAAACGTCTCAGTAAGGAAGCTGACACACCGCCGTCCTTAAGACGAGACTGTAAAGATGACTTAGCAGCAGCCGGTGCTACATTATTGTATTATCCCAACACAATGGACCATTAGTTCTCATGTATAAACCGGAGTCTGATTTCCATAGAGGTGTCACAACAGGAATCAGAAGATGATATACGCACATAATAACCGTCTGGTGATGCTGCATAGCTTCAATGTGGGCTCATCCGGGGAATCACTATGATGCTTTATATACTGTAGATCGCTGTACACTTCACTTTATTATTATTATACTAAAAGTATATATAATTTTCCTTTTCTATGGCTAGATCATAGGGCACGTGTATAAACTGTAGGGTAATTTATCATGGTTATAAGCTCCAAATCGCTGGTAACCTTGCACAGACATGGAGTTAAATGGTCTTAACCTTTAGTGCGCCAAACCAACAAGTTTACATATTGAGTAAAGTGATTTACCAAAAACGGTGCGGAGGTTGAAGGTAAGAAAACTACCTCCATTCTCAAGGTCTCTGGCCCTATGGGAACGTAACAGCAGGTTACTGTTAGTTTCCCTTTAACATCTGAGAAATCTACTCCCCCTTAAAGAGGCATTCCGCTCATACGAAAATTTCAATATGCCGTTCAGCTGGGACCCAAAGATCACGTAGGAGAACACCAGGGAAATGTGAAGAGGTAAGAACAGGCTGTTTGTCTAAGCATGGATATATCTGTATTGGTAAGTCAGCCCTAGAGATGAGGGAACCGGGTTCGGGTTCGAGTCGATCCGAACCCGAACATTCGGCATTTGATTAGCTGGGGCTGCTGAACTTGGATAAAGCTCTAAGGTTGTCTGGAAAACATGGATACAGCCAATGACTATATCCATGTTTTCCACATAGCCTTAGGGCTTTATCCAACTTCAGCAGCCACCGCTAATCAAATGCCGAACGTTCGGGTTCGGATGGACTCGAGCATGCTCCAGGTTCGCTCATCTCTAGTCAGCCCCCCTTTTTGTTCAAAGGGGACTAATGGTATATACTGTAAGTTATGACTCCTAGTAGTTAATTGTCATTTATTCATGTTATACATTGTTTTTAAGATCATTGGTAAATCTGTGACATCATGGGAGGTCACGGTTATGTTTCCGGGTCACCCATTAAGCTTTCACTATAAATTCTAGTATTGAAACAAAAATAAAACTTTGTGAATTATATGGATAGTGGATATGTACATGTTGTATATAGGGGGAGGGTAGACATTAGATTAATTCCAAGGTACTTGAGTATGATAGCGAAAAGGTCTTGAAATAGAGGTTTTATTGGCAGATAAAGAATGCTGGGAAATATTTGGAAATTCATAACAAAGCTATAGGTGCTTCAACCATTGTAAACCTCCCCCAACACACACACACACACACACACGCAATCAGGAGAATGTGGTTCCCAAACCAATGTCATGAATGAGGTACCTGAAGCTCCTGTGAACAGAGGATAAGGGTCATTGATGGCACCACCCTTGGTTTTACTATGAATGGCCATAAACCTTCAATAACTGATTGACAAATAATTGTTTGGTCCTCGCTTTTCTCTCCCATCCCCCTAATCACAGGAACACTCAGCAAGGCTGAATGTTCCGATGTTCTCCATATTGTTCTGACTGCGGCTTAACTCTCCGAGGCTGCCTACTGGGCCTTTGTTGCACTGTTATTGTAGAAGCCCACCTAAACATGGGCAACAGAAGCTTGTAAACTGGCTTAGTAGTAAGTGTGCAACCGGCCAGCACTTCGTCCTCAGTTAATAAAACGCACCACTTTAATGTGTTTCAAACATTTAGGTTTTTCTTTTTCAAACTTCTTTGGAAAAGAATTGCTCGATTGAAATGTGTTGCATTGATGCCTTTTCTTACTTATGTGATTTAAAGGGGTAGTTCAGTGTTGGACATTTTTTTTCAAAGAGCCAAGGAGGAGGTGGCTGCACATAACAACGTGCACCTACCTCCCCGACGCCAGTGTAAGGGTTCAATGTCTCCCGCTCCAGTTCCCAATCCCCCGGCTGCTGACTGGCTGAGCGGGGCTGACATGTTATGACCCGTGTTCTTGCTCAGACGAGGAAGCAAACGGGGGACCAGGAACCAGAGCAGGGGACAGTAGACCCCTGTGCTAGAGCTGGGAGGTAGGTGCACGTTGTTATGTGCAGCCACCTCCCCCCCGCCTCTTTTGAAAAAATGGCCGGACTTCTCCTTTAATAAAGAATAAAAAATTTTTTAAACAGAGGTCCAGGTGCTGATTCTTCTTTCCTTTTCTTATATGGCTGCATACTTATCACTGGAGGCATGTCTGATAATATTATGGGCTATTACAATAAGCTTTATGCACATGATGGATCTATAGAGCTGCACAGAATATGCCTACAGGACCATATAACATACCCATAGGCAAGCTTTGTGCTAACATATTTTCACTCTCAGGGCTCATGCACACTTAGCAAAAGAGGCTGATGTTCAAACAGATTCCGCGCAAAATTCCGCTCCGAAATCCGCCCGTTTAAATTGAGGAAAGCACTTTTCTATTGTTTTCAATGGGCTTTGTGCTGTGCTTTTCACACAGTGGAATTTCCGTCGGTAAATTTCAGTCGCGGATCCGCTTTCTGCCCAAAGAAGTGACATGTTACTTCTTTGGGCGGATTCGGCTAGAGGAACCCTATAGAAGTCAATGGGGCTTGAATTCTGCTTGAATTCCGCTCGAATTCAAATACAGCTTCTATTCTGCTTCTATTCTACAAGAGCAGAAAAGAAGAGGAAATCTTTCCTCTTCAATTCCTCCTCTTTTGCTCAGTGTGCATGAGCCCTTAGAGGCAAAATATTCCCTGAAGCTTTGCTTAGCAGAGCATACCTCCATAGTATAGCGTGCATTACCACCATGTATTTCTCATGGATACTAAAGGGCCATAGATATCTATGGGCACTATACATGAGATCCATGTGCATGAGAGATGCAGCATCAATTTAATACCCACACTTGATGAGGACTGAAGGACTGAAGGACACAACATAGGTATATCTATAAGCATCTATACTGTATGTAACATGTAATAAGTCTCAATGCTTCACCTATATTTAGAGCACAACTTGAAGAGTACATTTGCCAAGGAATTACGACACAACCGCAACATTTTCGTGACCTACTGCAAACAGCACATCAATAGCATGAGATATCAGCGGCATAAAAATCCCATTACTCTAAAGTATGCATTTTGAAGTGCTTCCGAAAGATAATTTCCCTTCTCTTTCTTGTCGCAATCACATCCACAAAGCAATTTCTCTTTTAAAATAAACAGTATATGGAAAATAGGATAGAGGCAGATCGGGGCTACTTTGTGCACAGACACAATACATGCACGGAGCTGCAGATTATAAATGGCGCTCCGGCAGGATCTCCTTACCTGGAGTTAGCCTGCTGATGAGGTTAGCCCACCCCATGGTACTCACGCAGCTGTTCCTGCTCCCAGCTGGGGCTTAACTTTCAAAGTAAATACAAGCTTCTCTGACCTTTCTCCCGGTGAGAATTAAATGCTACTAGAAAATATTCCTATGCAATTTATTTCGCTAACACAGTTTGGGGACATATATTTACTAGCAGGTATTTTGAAGCTTATTATTATTATTATGAACTCGACAGAATGGTCTTTTAGGCACTTTTAAAGCAAGTAAAGCTCTTCTTGCCAGTGATGAATCTTAAAGGGTGTACACGGGTAAGCTAAATGATATACCTGCTATGTTAATGTTGCTGCATTCGGCGTTCTGTCCTTTACAGACTGCTGGCATTGGTTTTAGAGGTTGGTTATGTTCAGATAAGCAGCGGGAAAATGTCACCGGCTCTGGCTGGCGAGATATAGCGTAATACGTTTGCATGAAGGTCAGCAATTCAAGGCTGTAGTATTTTAAACCATTTGTGTTTTTAGTTTAAAGGAACACTCCGGAAAAATATTGAACTAAGATGTTTAATTAGAATTACTGTATTTAAAGGGGTTCTCCAGGCCTTAAAGTGTAAAAGTGTACTGTATTGGAAAGCAATTCACATAAAATACTGGATCCTATTATTTAGGGCAACATATCTTAGATAGTGTTGTGCAGAGTTGTCAAACGGTTTGGGTTCGGCAATGTTTTCCATAACTCCAGGACTCCAGGGCAGCATTCAACTTCTCAATTGCTGGGAGTCAAATGCCAAACGGAATCAGAGAACATTGCGGAATATTAAAACTAGAGATTTGCGAATCACTTGGAAATTCATTTCGCAAAGTTCACAAATATTCGCGAATCGCATACAAACCAATTTTTATTAAAACTGGCTAACTATAGTAGCGATTTTTCAACAGCTGTTGCTGTCAAAATTGGAAAATGTAAACTTTTTAAAATGCCAATCAGCCTGTCAATCATTCCGTTTCCGCCATGGACAGTAGTGGCCTTTGGTGGATCAGTGGCATAATATCAATGTTCTCCCAGGACAGCAGTAGACAGTGGTAAACAAGCACCCAGTGAGGGTGGTCACTGTGACTTCCTATAATGTACACCCAGCACCCAGTGACTTCCTATAATGCCCACCCAGCACCCAGTGACTTCCTATAATGCACACCCAGCACCTAGTGATTTCCTATAATGCACACTCAGCACCCAGTGACTTCCTATAATGTACACCCAGCACCCAGTGACTTCCTATAATGCACACCCAGCACCCAGTGACTTGGTATAATGCTCACCCAGCACCTAGTGACTTCCTATAATGCACACCCAGCACCCAGTGACTTGGTATAATGCTCACCCAGCACCCAGTGACCTCCTATAATGCACACCCAGCACCCAGTGACTTCCTATAATACACACTCAGCACCCAGTGACTTCCTATAATGTACACCCAGTACCCAGTGACTTCCTATAATGCACACCCAGCACCCAGTGACTTCCTATAATGTACACCCAGTACCCAGTGACTTCCTATAATGTACACCCAGTACCCAGTGACTTCCTATAATGCACACCCAGCACCCAGTGACTTCCTATAATGCACACCCAGCACCCAGTGACTTCCTATAATGTACACCCAGTACCCAGTGACTTCCTATAATGCACACCCAGCACCCAGTGACTTCCTATAATGCACACCCAGCACGTAGTGACTTCCTATAATGCACACCCAGCACTCAGTGACTTCCTATAATGCACACCTAGCACCCAGTGACTTCCTATAGTACATACCCAGCACCCAGTTACTTCCTATAATGCACACCCAGCACCCAGTGACTTCCTATAGTGCAAACCCAGCACCCAGTGACTTCCTATAGTGCAAACCCAGCACCCAGTGACTTCCTATAATGCACAACAGTCACCCAGTTACTTGATATCCTGTACAATGGCTTCACTGCTCCCACAGAAACCACCCACAATCCACCCTCCTCTCCGTCCCTATCTCTCTGTATTTCTCTCCCTGCTCTAACTACCTGCTGCAACCTGCTCTCCACACAGCCGACTGGCCGCCTCCAGGAAGCCAATCACCTTATATAGAGGTAAGGTCGCCATGTTTAGCAAATTTGCGAAGCGAATCTGGCGAATTCGCAAATCATTACAAAGAGAATTTAATGCCCGAATCGGAATAAGTAAGATTCACTTCGCTTAACCCTAATTAAAACCCTTGTTGCTATGTATGGAGCCAGTCCCTTAACTCCAATGTCTATGCAATTAGATTCCTATCTAGTGAACATGAAGTTTATGATGCCAAGGTTTTCAGTCAGTTTTTTCTCATCACTGATTCTTCTAATGTCCTGACCTTCATCCTGTTCACTGCGACAAATGAACTCCATGCGCTCTAGCCTCTGCCCATACAACTACATTTTCTGTTTTCTCCTACAACAGGGATGGGGAACCTTTGGCCCTCCAGCTGTTGCAGAACTACAATTCCCATGATTCCTGGAAAACTTTTGCTGTCCAGACATGACAAGAATTGTAGTTTTGCAACAGCTGGAGGACCAAAGGTTCCACTATAGGGATGAGTGAATTTACAGTAGTAGAAAAGCACTTCACTAAGCTTGGTGGTCGGCTTGTCAGCCAGCTCCCAGGACTGGATCCAGCTTTTCCAGGCACCCGAAGAGGATGGAGCAGCATAGAGCGCCACAAAGGCAGCCATCTGACAAGCCAACCGCCAAGCCTAGTGAAGCACTTTGCTTCAATACTACTGCAAATTTGCTCATCGTTATTCCTCATTGATACTGCCTCTAGCAACATCAGTCATTGCTTTCAGAGACTACACTAGGAATAGTGACCTTGTAGGAAAGTCCATACTTCCATGCAGAGATCAAGAATGAATAGTTACAAAATCTCCTAGACTCTTCATACCCAACATAGCCCTACACCAAGTGACCCAGCGGAGTTACCACCACTGCCCAGAAGGCCTTGTATCACTATTACATGTATTTCCTCACCATCTATCTACCCTGTTAGAATCCCTTAATATCCATGTGGGCTCAGATACTGACCCGCCTGTATCTATTTCATGTATCTGACTCCCGTTTATTATCTGCTGTGAATGCTGAAAAGAAAGAATTTCTGAGGTTTAAATGGTAAGTGCCAGTGGATTTTCTTTCCTTCTGGGATGATGTATAGTATCGGCCTGCCTGCATAGAGCCCCGCTGTTCATCATCAGCCTGACACCACCGGCATCGCAGTCTATTTGTATACTATCACTTTTTCTAATGCAAATTTAAAAGCTGACTTGCAGAAATAAAGAATTAACCTTCTGATACCGAATCCTCGCATAAACCACATCAGGTAGCCACACGCATTGAATGGGGTTACTGTGTGTCCAAAACTGCTAATCCAGTGCATTGTCTGCCTTAGATTCTCACCTTATAGTTCTTTCTAGAGATGAGCGAAGCAGCCGGAAATTCGTTTCACAAGCTTCGGAAATTTTCGGTCAGACTCGCAAATTGAATCTTAACGAATTTCATTAAAACAGCCAAAACTATATTAGCTACAATACTGGGACTATTACTGAAGGGAGAATTTGTTAAAGCATGTTGTTGTAAAAGTGTCAAGAATCGGAAAATCACAATTAAAAAAAAAATCAGTCAGCCAGTCACTCATCCAATTTCCACCATTTCTCTCATCGCTGTCCCTATATCTCTCTGTTAGTCTCTCCCTGCTCTGCTGTAACTGCCTGCTGCCATCCTGCTCTCTCCTTCACACACAGCAGACTGGCCACCTCCTTAACGAACCGCCTTACATAGAGGGGGAGGTGCTGACATCACCCACAATCAGCCTTCCTATCCTCTCCTCTCTGTCCCTATATCTCTCTGTTAGTCTCTTCCTGCTCTGCTGTAACTGCCTGCTGCCATCCTTCTCTCTCCTCCACACACAGCTGACTGGCCGCCTCCTTAATGAACCGCCTTATATAGAGGGGAGGGTGCTGACTAGGGATGGTCCGAACCTGCCGAGGTTCGGGTTCGTATGAACCCGAACGCTCGGCAGCAGATTCCCTATAGATAGCCTATGGCTATATCCCAGTTTTCCAGGCGGTCCTCCCGCTGGATCCGCCCGCTCCACGGAGCGGGCAGACAGCGGGAATCGTTACCGAGGGTTCGGGTTTGAGGCATCGCTAGTTTTTTCACATAACACCAAATAAAAGTTGTTTTTTGGAATTTTAATTTTTCAACTTTTATGCACATAATCCTGACACCACAACAATTGTATCCCCATACTTAGTGCCCCATTTGTTATATAAAGTTCTCTTTGTTAGATTACCCCTGTATAATAGCTACTCGCTATGAAGCCTTCCTCTGTTTTGGGGGGAAGCGTTAATATTTCATGTACGAAGTATAATGTGTGACAAATGTTGCTGCTTGGCTTTAAATTAGCTTAGAATGATGTTTCTTAGCTGTGGTTATTGCCAGCGTCTTTCTTCACAAGCACCGCCGTGGGGATATCATTCGTCAGATTTAATTAACAAGTCAGAAAGATTAGCACATCAAATATGTGGAGTTTATCAAATTCGGAGGAGAAAAATAGTGATCATCATTGACGGTGATAGAGATGGCCTATGAAAATGTCACAGTACTAAGCTGCAAAGGCAACAAGAATAATACATACAAAACACATAGCGGAGATTTATCAAACATGGTGTAAAGTAGAACTGTCTTAGTTGCCCCTAGCAACCAATCAGATTCCACCTTTCATTCCTCACAGACTCTTCGAAAAATTAAAGGTGGAATCTGATTGGTTGCTAGGGGCAACTGAGCCAATTCTACTTTACACCAGTTTGATAAATCTTCCCCATAGAGCCAGGTAAAAGAGCCAACAATGTAATCCCATGTAATTTTTTTTTTTCTTATTTTTTACATACACTGTTCACGAAAAGTTAGGGATATTTGGCTTGCAGATGAAATTTATAGAAAACATGAAAAGTTTACGTTCAAGTGATATTATATCATAAAAAGTAGGGGATTTAAGTAGAAGCAGCAATGGTGATTTCCTCATTTTAAACTATTTATTAAAGGGGATATCCAGCGAAAAATCCTTTTCTTTCAAATCAACTGGTGTCAGAAAGTTATGTAGATTTGTCATTTACTTCTATTTAAAAACCTTTAAAAGTCTTCCCAAACATGAATACAAGTATAGGCCTATAAAGAAAAACCTATGTCAATAAGCACAGAACATAGACAAAGTAAAAACAAAGGTCTAGATTTATCAATCTCGGTGAAACAAAAAACTGGTGTAATTTGCCCATAGCAACCAACCCCAGCTCATCTTTATATAGCATAACAAGCTCTAGTAAAATGAAACCTGAGCTGTCATAGGTTTCCATGGGCAAAGTAAACCTTTTTGCTTCGCACAGATTGATGAATTTCGGATTGATGAATTGCGTTTATTTTAGTCTGTTTTCAGTCCTTAGTGCAGCCTGTAATTGTGCACAGAACTACGGCTGTGTGAATCAGGCTTTAGGGTTCCATCCAACTCCTGTAGCCACCGGTAATCATATGCAGAGCGTTCGGGTTCAGACAATGGTGCTCAAGGTTCGCTCATCTCTAAACGTGAAGCATACAGATGTCTCTGAGTACAGAAAGTACTAGCCCAGCCTGACTGTAATGTCCTGCAGTAAAACGTAATGGTCCGGAATGTTGCGACTTTGCATTTAGGGAATGTAAACTGATCGGCTTTGATGAAGAAGTAAGGACAACAACAGAGAACCACAGCGGTATTGATCATACATAAAAACTTTATAGTCTCTTCCATTCTACCCTAGTTGAAAATAAAGCTAAAAAACAGCAGCATCAAGCAGAATGCTATAACATTGCAGTTGGTTGTATTTTTGCTTTAGAAAGAGTTTTCTAAGTTTTACCTAAATAATCACGAAAACTGCACTGTAATGCCAAATAATACTTCAATAGAATGATTATACAACACAGAAATCCAGTGTACAAATGATATTGTCATCCAAAGCCTCAGTAATTCTTACAAATAATAGAATGTCCATATAATAGAGCAATTTGTTGGTGCCAGAAAGTGCCAGAGATTTGTAATTTACTTCTATTACGGAAAAAAAATCTTAAGTTTTCCAGTACTTATTAGCTGCTGTATGTCCTGCAGGAAGTGTTGTATTCTTACCAGTCTGGAGAGCAGGAAAGGTTTTCTGTGGGGATTTGCTCCTGCTTTCCTGACATGGACAGAGGTGGAAGCAGAGAGCACTGTGTCAGACTGGAAAAAAAACACCACTTCCTGCAAGACATACAGCAGCTGACAAGTACTGGAAGACTTGAGATGTTTTAATAGAATAAATATCAAATCTCTAGCACTTTCTAGCACCATTTGATTTGATTTATTTTTTGCTAAACTACCCCTTTAAAGTCCAACTTGGGGTAGTAAATCAACTAGGAGTACACCTAAGTGCCAGGCTTTGGTTAGGGGTTGCACATTTCCTTTTTTCTCAGAACAATGCCAGACTTCTGGCAAATATATACAGACTCCTAGTGTTCTCCCATTCTACCTGCAGAAGCAATGGAGAGAGGTAAGAGCTTGTTCACACTTGTGTCGCTTGGCGGGTTCCGGGGGGCCCCTTAGGGGTTTGGTCCTGTGACATTGGGGTTGCAGGGCCATTTCGTGGCCCCCTTTCTCTGCTTGCGCATGATTTGTGTTGCTGACCGGCACAGTGATGTTTTTTGGTTAGGGACATGTGTATCAGAGACCTGCGCGTTGGTACATGAGGCAATATGGTTTGATCAAACTATATACTAACTTCTGATGTTGGTTTTTAAATGTACTGTAGCTAAACAAGCTTTCGTGTCAACAATGGGTGCGATGTGCAGCCATTTCTGTCTTTTTGGCTTATATATATATATATATATATATATATATATATATATATATATAGTGGTCAAATATAATATTATTTCTCATATGCTTTAAAGAACCTACATAATATTGCCATGTAGTTACTTCTATGTTTCCATTTGATATAAATTACTCTACCATACAGTGGCTGAGGAGTAATTCTAGGGTTAACCTTCATCTTTTCCTGGGCAGAACAGTTCATATAAATCCATATCCTACGTGACTGTCTGCTGCTTTTTTATTAACAATGTCAAGTTACTGTAGGGGGTCAGAGTTCCTTGGGGAGCAGAACCTTAATCCCAGCCCTGTAAAACAACCAACTACTGTTACCTGCACACATTGTACGGACAGTAACAAGTAACAGAGACAATTTCCAGAACCCTGCACACCAGCGGGGCCCACACCATGCATGTAATAGCGGTATATGCTTCCTGCATATTGGTTGCTGTAAACTGCATTGCTATATTCGTGTCCTTCGCAGTGTAAATGCAAAGAAATAAAATTCTCTATAACACCAGGGGACCTGAACTCTATCCATTAGTCAATGCGTGGGGGGAATATTACATTTATTACAAGCAGCTTAGGAAAAACATGTCTGGAATAATCACCAGGAATAAGAATATAGCTGACACGTGAAACAGACGGGAGATACATGGAGCGGCTAGGTACAATGTGACAAGAGGCTTATTCATGTTCCACATCCAGATCATAAATCCTTTAGGTTCCACTTGTATTACAGGGAAGTGCGAAGTGATACCTAGAAAGAAGCGTGGCCACGGTCAGATGAGACATGACTCAGGGGAACATTTCTTTATCATTCCTCTTTTCTTATTATATAGACAGGAATAGTTTACAGAGGCGGGGGAAGGATTACTGCCTCCGTTCCTGCAGGGGCTTATATGGGCTAAACAGGTTATATTATAAGATCTAATTGGTGGGTAGACAATCATCTTCTAATGCAGAATGAATCCTCAGATAAGAGTTTGCATGCAGTCCTGTAGTTATTAACACTGCAAAACATGTCCAGAGAAGACGAGGAGAAGCAATGCACAGCAGCACAGAGTATTAAGAGCTCTACATTCACTATTCCAAGTGACATCTACATATCTGATGTGCCAGACTTGCCGGCAATTATACAAAGGGAACTAAGGATAAAGAGGCAGAAAGATAAACCTGTGTAAGGATCAGATGTTTATATATATATATATATATATATATATATATATATATATATATACATATATTAGAAATAGAATAACACATTACTGCTAGTTTAGTGGTTGTGACATTTTGTGCTAAATTCCTGCTCTTCCATCATCATGGTGTAACAGAGATCTGGATCCATCTGACCGGGCCATGAAGTCAATCAACTGTATGTCCTCACAAGTTAACCAACTAAGACCACCACTGTACGCCGGTCTTAAATTAAGCCCCGCCTTCAATTTCTGCATCAGATTCACCAAGAGACGCACACCTTTTAGTGAAACCGGCCTGACCTTCTCCTGTGCAGGTGTAGATTTCTGCAATGATATATACCAGTGAGCATGGTAAATCAGGGGTGGGAAGAGGCTATACCTCCTCCCTGCGCCAACCCTGCCCGCCCATCGAGCAGGGGGATATGGTTGGCGTATGCCAGGGAGAAAGGGTAAATCTGCGCTTTCTGCCTGGTGTATACCAGTGGCGCAGATTTCATCAATGTCCCCCTATATGTCCAGATGTATTACCAGTGTGCTCTTAAAGGGGTTATTCAGAATTGGAAAAAGCACAGCTACTTTATTGCAAAAACAGGGTTTTTTTTTGGCAGTTGGGGGGCTGCTTTTAACTATTTTCATGTCTATAGTGGGTCTGTATCTTGCCATTGCGGTGAGCTGTTGCATTTTTTTGTGTGTTTGCAACTTTAGCCATAGCAACGTGCTCCTGTCTAGTGTGAATGGTGTTCTAGGAGAGCTGGCCAAATTGTCTTTTTGCTTTGAAAAACAGCACCACCCCTGTCCTCAGGTTGTGAGTGGTTTTATAATTGAGCTCCATTCACTACAATGGAACTGAGGACAGGAGAGGTTTCCTGGAAGAAAGCAGCCCTGTCTTTTCTAAGTCTCATAAACACCTTTAATATTAGTAATATTATTGCGCATTCACTAAAACCAAATAGTTCTTAATTCAAATGGACAGAGGCTCAACTATAAGGGGTGCAGAAGTAACCATCTCACCCAGGTCATCAGTATTAGGGCGAGTTCACACTACGTATAACACCGGCCATTCTGTGACCCGGCCGGTGTTACTGAAGATCATCCCGGCCGGTACTGTAGTACCGGCTGGATGATCTTCATTTCTGCTGAATTGCAAATTGCAACAACGGCCGTTATTTATACAAAACATTTGTTGTGTGCACATAGCCTTATACATAACACATGGTAGGTAGGGGCAGTTCCAGATTTTTCATTGGACCCCAGGAGCTTTAAAGAGGTTATCCAGCGCTACAAAAACATGGCCCCTTTTTCGTCTACTGTTGTCTCCAGGTCAGGTGCGGTTTGCAATTAAGCTCCATTTACTTCAATGGAACTGAGTTTGAAACCCCACCCAATCTGGAGACAAGAGAGGGGGAAAAGTGGCCATGTTTATGTAGCGCTGGATAACCCCTTTAAGTTACACCGATGACCATACATTACATTAACACCGATCACCATTCATTTCACATAATAGAATATTGCCCACTTACTGTTGGTCGCCCTGTTGTGATCGCTCTGGACGCTTTCATTAGACTGATTGCTAGACAGGGACGATACACTGGAGCTCCGGACAAATCCAAAAGCTGCAAGCTTAGCTGCTGGCAACCGGGAGTAGCCAGGGGGACGGAGGCCAGATTGGCAAGGCTTCGGAAGATTGGACTTTGCGCCATTCGTTATGGTGGAACCTTTTTTAAGATCCTCTGTGAAAAACAATAAAATAAAATGTCAAGTGAAATTTAGATAAATCCATTATGGGGGAGATTTATCAAACATGGTATAAAGTAAAAAGGTTCTCAGTTGCCCCTAGCAACCAATCAGTCTCCATTTTTCATTCCTTAAAGCTTCTCTTGAAAATGAAAGGTGGAATCTGATTGGTTGCTAGGGGCAACTGAGCCAGTTCTACCTTACACAATGTTTGATAAATCTCCCCCTATATTTTTATAACACGCTTACCGTAGCAACCTTAAAGTGTAAACTGTACCACCAGGCCCAGGCTGAAGCAATGGAGGCGGGCCGACCCACCTTTAGTGGGAAGAAACTCCAGCCCCTCCATGACGTGACTTCATTATAATCAATGGAACCCTATCATAGAGGGGCTAGGGTTTCTTCCCACTAATGGTGAGTCGGCCCGCCTCCAGTGCTTCAGCCTGGGCCTGGTGGTACAGTCACTTTAAAGGGATTGTTACAAGACAACAGCTAAGCTGGCACCAGCATGTCCATCAGAGCATTCAGTTCTGTATTTCCTCTGTAGCAGCTGATTCGGTAAGTGTGTTATCAATCACAGTCAGAGGGTTAGAACCCAGAACTGAGCAGATCAGCTGATCACTGGGACAGCTCTGCCTTAAAGCAGTGCTTCTCAATTCCAGTCCGAATGGCCACCAACATCATGTTTTGAGGATTTCCTTAGTATTTCACAGGTGATATAATTATACAGATGATAGTAATATCACAGATATTCTTTGTATAGGATCCCCTCAAAACATGAGTTGTTGGTGGGCCATGAGGGCTGGAATTGAGAAGCACTGCCTTGGAGTTCTTTTAATGCAGGTGTAGGCTCCACCATATGCCACCAAAAAATGACACAAGAAGAGATAATATTAAACGGGTACTCCAAAGGAAAAAAAATTGTTCACATTAACTAATGTTAGAAAGTTCCTGTCTCGGACAGAGGTGGCAGCAGAGAGCACTGTGTGAGAATGGAAAGAAAACACCACTTCCATACATATAGTAGCTTATATATTAGCTTATAAGTACTGGAAGACTCGAGATTTTTTTAATAGAAGTAAATCTATGTAACAAATCTATATAACTGTTTGACACCAGTTGATTTGAAAGAAAAAGATTTTCCCTGGAGCACCCCTAATGCTTGAGCACCAAGACACCGTGGACAATTGTTGCTTTCAACATTATGGGAACAGTTTGGGTCCAGCCGTTTTCTGCTCCAGCATCAACGTGCCCCAGTACACACAGCAAAGTCCATAAAGACACGGAGAGGGAATAGGGTGTGGAAGAACTTGATAGACCTTATAGACAACTGACCTCAACCCCATCCAACACGTTAAGGATGAAGTAGAATGGATATTGTGTCAGGTCCCATCATCTTATATCACTGTCTGATCTCACAGATACCCTTCTGGGTGAATGGGGAAAAATTTCCACAGACACCACAAGAAAAAAAAAAAAGAAAAAAAAAGTGGATGTGCACTTATACTTTGGTCCATATAGTGCTACATGAAGGTGTCAGTATTATAAATGGTGATTATAGGACTCTCTTGCACACATTTGCCAGGCAGCAACTATTTCAGCCCAGCACTTTACCTGTCATGCCAGTATTATGTGGGGAAGTACTTCCTGTGCCGCCTATTGGGAAACACCAGTATATACTTCCACATTTCTGACTTTGCATCCCAGTCTAGTAAGCCTGCTGAAGTTACTCTGGCCCACTGGATGCCATCTTGCCTGTGGGTATAATTCACATCTGCAGTCTGCAGGCTTATCACTCCACTTTACAAATCTTATCTGTAGGCTAATGTAACTTTCCCTGCCAGCTTATAACATCATGTCTAGAAACTTGAATAATACAGGATAGAAACTTCTTCTTGATCTTAAATATTTGGAGCAATCTTTAGTTTTATTCATTGCTGACTCCCAGTAAGATTGAGCAGAAAGTTGAATATTGCCAACGGGCCAGAGGTTTTCCTGCCCGCCAGTATAAGGCTGGGTTCACGCTGCGTTTTTGCAATCGTTTTTTTTTTTTTTTTTCATACTTTTTTTTTTTTTGTGCCAAAAAACGATAAAAGTAACTTATGCATTTGTGTTCATCCCTTTTTGTTTTTCCATTGACTTCCATTATATAAAAAAAAAAACATCCTTTTTTTAATGGAAATAAAAATGAGGTTGACTACATTTTTGTGTCATAAAAAAAAAGGAACCGTTTTTGATCCTTTTTTTTTTTATAATGGAAGTCAATGGAGAAACGGATCAAAATGGATGCACACAAATAATTTTTCTTGAAAAAAACGGATTGGAAAAACGCAGTGTAACCCAGCCTTAATGCAAGGTCCTGGTCATGATTAGGTGGAAATGCTCTCTATATTATCTACAGTATGTCAATTGAACCCTTGAACCCAATGGTTGAAACTAACAATACTCACCTCCTCCCTGTACCCATAGTATCATCTTTAATTTATAAGTAATTTATAAATAACAGCCAGTTTTACGGTTCCTTTAGTTTATAATAACAAATCTATTTGTTTTCTTAGAATACACTGTACTCTGTTCCCCCTTTCATGTCGGATTTCATTTGCCGCTCTCATCCTGTGCGGAGACTTCATGAGTCAGCTGAGCACATTACATTTTAAGAAGCTACTTTACCTTGTTCTAAAGCATTTCAATCTGTTTTTTTAGGATCTTAATGCATTTCTTATTCTGCATTAAATCCCATGATGGGAGTTATATAATTATGTTACCACTAAACTAACACAGTCTAAATGGCTGTTCACCGTACCTGGGATTATGTATATTGTTATTATTAGAGGGGAACTATCAGCAGGTTAGACGGTTTTAACCTGCTGATAGCTTCCTATTATGCTCAGGGTGCTGAGGATGCAGGGATGATTCTTACCTTCATCCTCAGTTTTAATGTAATTTTGTGTCCTGTAAGGCAGTTCGGAGCACTGCCTCACCCCCAGAGCGCCAATCTGCCCCCGACCTGCCCACCCCTTTTTATAATTATCAGTGGAGTGGGAGTGGAGCTGCACTCTGGGGGTGGGACATTCTCCAAACAGCTTCACCGGACATAGGATTACATTAAGGCCATGTTGACATAGCGTGAAAGACCAGCCATTCCATGACCCGGCCGGTCTCTGAAAAGATCATCCCGGCCGGTACTGCAGTATCGGCCGGATGATCTTTCCGGCCGCAGTGTTCTGATGCGGGCGCATCAGCGCACCCCCGCATCAGAACTTCTCATAGCACACAATGAAGCAAGTGGCCGGAGACGCTCGCTTTATTGTGTGAACTGACAGGGTTTCCTATGGCCGCAATTCACTGACATGTCAGTTCTTTGCGGTGCCGCTCGGGATCCTGGCCGGAGCATATACGATGTGTATACGCTGCGGCTGAGATCCCATAGAAAAACATGTAGGGTGTCTTGGCGTACAAAGTACGGCCGTTGTTGCCGATTGCAACAACGGCCGTACTTTTACGCTGTGTGAACATAGCCTAAAACTGCACTGGAACAATGCTGAGGTTGAAAGTAACTGACATACCTTCATCCTCAGCGCCCCGTGTGCAAGAAGGAGCTATCAGCAGGTTAGATTTGTCTAACCTGCTGATAGTTCCCCCTTTAACACATACATATCCTGGTAAAAGGAACATGTAAGAGGTGGGACTATATATATAGTAAGAACTAGAAATGAGTGAACCTCAAGCATGTTCGGCTTTGTCCAATAGTGAATGCTCGGCATTTGATTACCGGTGACTGAAGAGGTTGGATGCAGTCCTAGGAAGTCCTGGAAACATGGATACAGCTTATGGCTATATCCATGTTTTTCATGCAGCCTTAGTGCTGCATCCAACCTCTTCAGTCACCGGTAATCAAATGCCAAGCGTTTGGGTTCGTATGAACCCAAGTGTTCTTGAGGTTCGCTCTCTAGTAAGAACACATATACTTACACAAGAAACAACTGCCCAGAACTTTATGAATGGTAAGAGATAAGAGCCTTGATTTACCTTTCAGACACAGTGTGGACCCTTTGGAGAAGGCAGACAGTCACACTTCCAGTCTTTCTCCCTTGCACAGCAATATCTAAGCCCTGCCTCTACTTTTGTTCCATCTTGGTCTCCCTGCTAACAGACAGGCAGTGTACATACATTTGTAGAGAAGTGAGACCCCGGTGGCCAAAATTTTAGAGTAGTGGGGCCCTGCTTTGTTTGTGGCTCTGGCAGTGGCGCCGCAATGATGAGGCGACCTGAGTCGTCTGCCTCAGGCGGCGCCACCAGCTGTCATCATGGCGGCGGCATTCAGTGGCAGATTATAATATGGGCGGTTCGGGCGGCCGCCCACATTAAAATCCGCCACTGATTGTACCATGTACCGGAGACCCCCGAGCCCGGACAGCATCTGTAATTAGATGCTGGGAGCGGGGGAGACTGTATTCATAAGCGCCGCGCTTTTACTACAGCTTGGCGCTTATGAATACAGTCTCCCCCGCTCCCAGCATCTAATTACAGATGCTGTCCGGGCGCGGGGGCCACCGGTACCGGCATTCCACGTCCGTGATCCGTCAGGATCACGGAACGTGGGAATGCAGCCTTAGTCCCCCGGCTGATGTGCGGCTGCCGGAGGTGTCCCATCCTGTCCCCGGCAGTGCGCATCAGAGAGCTCCCCGTGCGGCGGAAGTCACAGCCACAGGCGCGCGGGGAGCTCTCTAATGCGCGCGCTGCCGGGGACAGGACAGGACACGCCGGGCAGCCGCACATCAGCTGGGACCAGACCAGAGAGGCTCGACGGGGGAACGGAGGGTAGGTGAGTTATGTGCTGTTTTTTGTTTTTGTTTTATCTGCTGTGCAGAAGGGGGGCCCATATATAAGAGAGAGGGGAGAGGGGGACCATCTATAAGGGGGGGGGAAAGAGGGGGACCATCTATAAGGGAGAGGGAAGAGGGGGACCATCTATAAGGGGGGGGGGAAGAGGGGGGACCATCTATAAGGGGGGAGAGGGGGACCATCTATAAGGGAGGGGGGAAAGAGGGGGACCATCTATAAGGGAGGGGGAAAGAGGGGGACCATCTATAAGGGGCAAAGAGGGGGACCATCTATAAGGGTGGGGAAAGAGGTGGACCATCTATTAGGGAGGGGGAAAAGAGGGGGACCATCTATAAGGGAGGGGGAAAGAGGGGGACCATCTATAAGGGGGAAAGAGGGGGACCATCTATAAGGGAGGGGGAAGAGGGGGACCATCTATAAGGGAGGGGGAAAGAGGGGGACTATCTATAAGGGAGGGGAAAGAGGGGGACCATCTATAAAGGAGGGGGGAGAGGGGGACCATCTATAAGGGAGAGGGGGCCATCTATAAGGGAGGGGGGAAAGAGGGGGACCATCTATAAGGGAGGGGGGAAAGAGGGGGACCATCTATAAGGGAGGGGGAAAGAGGGGGACCATCTATAAGGGGCAAAGAGGGGGACCATCTATAAGGGAGGGGAAAGAGGTGGACCATCTATTAGGGAGGGGGAAAAGAGGGGGACCATCTATAAGGGAGGGGGAAAGAGGGGGACCATCTATAAGGGGGAAAGAGGGGGACCATCTATAAGGGAGGGGGAAGAGGGGGACCATCTATAAGGGAGGGGGAAAGAGGGGGACTATCTATAAGGGAGGGGAAAGAGGGGGACCATCTATAAGGGAGGGGGGAGAGGGGGACCATCTATAAGGGAGAGGGGGCCATCTATAAGGGGGGAAGAGGGGGACCATCTATAAGGGGGGAAGAGGGGGACCATCTCCTAAAAGATCAGCACCCTCCTCTCCTGACATCCTCTGTGCTGCTGGGACTTCTCCTATAGGATTAGCACCCTCCTCTCCTGACATCCTCTGTGCTGCTGGAACCTCTCCTATAGGATTAGCACCCTCCTCTCCTGACCTCCTCTGTGCTGCTGTGACCTCCCCTATAAGATCAGCACCCTCCTCTCCTGACATCCTCTGTGCAGCAAGGGACCAAACATTGTGTTTATTGGGGACAGCAGTGTGGGGGGGGGGGCAGTAGTGGATTATAATGTGGGCGGATTGACGGGGGGGGCGCCATCCTATAGTTCGCCCCGGGCAGCAGAGAGGCTAGAATCACCCCTGGGCTCTGGGTGGACCTGTAGGGACTTCTTGATGTGATTTAAACCGTACATATCAGCCCTTGTCTATCACCCAACACCATTGTAGCAAATCTGGTCTTGTCCTTTAATACATTCAGGCTACATTCCTTGTGTCAGAGGGCGACTCTTTTATTTTTTTGTTTCTATCCTAAGCTCTCCACTATCTCCACTATCTTCACTAACTTATTACAGCAAAACTTGTTATACTCTCCTGTCAAAACTAAAGGCCTCAAAGAATAACATTGGTTTAACTGAACAATGGCTGCACTGATAGGTTTCTATTTATCCATTTTTTTTGGACCTATTACACCTTAGAAGTTCATAGTCCAGAGCTGGGTTAGGGAACCTTGGTACTGCAGCAGTTGAAAAACTACAACTCCCATCAGGCATGGACAGCCAAAGCTTTAGCTTTGGCTGTCCAGGAATGATAGGAATTGTTGTTCTGCAACAGCTGGAGAGCCAAGGTTCCCTATACTAAAAATGTACATAGTGACCTCCTCGCAAAATAGCTGCAGGGAGCCAGAATGTTATCATATCATTTTATAGCTGCATGGAGGGAAGCACTGTGTCGGCACTGTTAGTAGGGGAATGATTTGGGCTTGATCCTTGAATGCGTCTGTGGAGAATATCTCCATACATACAGATTTCTATTGAATATGTCAAACTTTTTTTTTCATAAGGACAGTAAAGGCAGAAGTACAGAAAGTGTCCCATCTACATCAATGGAAGCCCTGTTATGGCTCCCTACGAAACACAGACAAATATAGCCAAGTGCACACACTCATGTCCTGCAGTAATACTCATCAGCACTAAACAGCTACACCTCAATAATTGTGCTGACAGCTTCACTGAACAAAGAAGTGACACCCGTCGGAGGGAAGCTGTGATATTCCATTACCAGTTGCCAGAAGAATTATCTTTATCGGTGTAAATAGCCACATACAACCTCACCAGTGACCTCTCACTTATTACTGAGGTACTAATTGAGATTCCATTGTTAGAAAGGTCAAAGAAAGTTCCCGAAGGCATAAATATAACATGCATAGCTCTAACATGAAGACGTGTCAACCATTTATATATTCTCTCTACTTATCTGGGTGGATTCACAAAAAGCATTTTGCTACATTTCTGGTGGATGCCTGTGGAGCTGGTGGGGTTGGTTAGTGGATGCAGTTGTTCGTAGCAGTAACACAGCTATACTCCTGTCGTGTCCCACCACGGGTGTTTCTAGTTTGGACACGTGTCGTAAAAGTCCTGTACTATAAAGTAAAGTGGTAATGAAGGTGCATTCTCAGGTTTTACCACAAGATGTCACTGTATATATTTATGTATGTTGCACAGCTGTAGTAAGTCAAGGGTTACTGTTGTATCTTGTGATTCTGTACACCAATGAGAGATGCTGTTCTTTTTTCTACCTGTCTCTACACTCTTCTCTTCTGTGCACTCTCTTCTCCACCACTCACAGGGGCTGTTGCATACACCCTGTAGGAAATAGTCACGTGGGGAGAGGAAGTGTAGGTCCTTTTTGGTCAGTTCTTTTCTAATTCTCAGTGGAGCAAGACACACAGATCAGGCATCCCTGCTGAATTTAGCCAGGAGACTGGCTCTGTCAAGTTCCCTGTTCGGGACAGTCCAGCTGTGGTGTTAGGACACACGTATGGAGAACACAGAGACTTTATTTCCTAAAGCAACACTTATACTCAAGATGCAGTCCTAAACACTAAAGGGAGGGCAAGTCAGAGAACATCTCAACCCAAAATGTGAACATATCTACACATTGCAGGACAGTATGCTAGATTGAGGAACTGATCTGGATAGAGCAAAGCAGCCAAGGGCCTACGTACTCTATCTTGAAGTGCAGGTGACACAGGGACACACTCGGACACTTTATTCAACTCAGGTAACCTAGACGGGGGCTTGTGTCACCCTCGTAGGACGGGTACCCCGACATTGCAGGGCATAAGGTGGTTATAGCGACTCAGGACCACCGTGATAAGAGCCAAAGGGACCCATCACAATTGGCAGGTCACAGACCATTAGGGTTAATACAGCCAGCCACAAAAAACTAAAAGCCGGTACAACACCATACCTGTGTGCTGAGTTAGCACTGGCGTCACGACTTTACCACCATTGGCTCAGCTGTATTTCAACCACCAACATAACATCATCATCGCAGTTGGGCACCAAACAACCCGGTGCACCATCTACGTACACCACACTCCGATTAAAGGGATATTCTGGAGAAAAAAAATTATTTCACATCAACTTGTGTTGTAAAGTTTTACAATATTGTAAATTACTTTTATTTAAAAATCTCAAGTCTTTCAGTCAGTGGCGTCGCTAGGCTTAATCATTCGGGGCCCAAGCCCCGAATGATTTTAGCCTAGCCCCGAAAGTCTTTTGATGCAGCCAGCGCCGAAATAACAGCAGCCGGGGTCTGTGATAGATCACTATCAGAGGCCCCAGGCTGCTGTTACTTCAGCGCTGGCGGGCCGCAGGAGCGGGATCGGCCGGCATCACTTCCGGACACCTCGTGACGTCACCCCGCTCTTCATTGGACAGAGGGCCGCAGTGGACGCTGCACGCTCTGGCCCGCCTGCACTCCAGGGACGTCACAGCCGGCTGTAGCGGGGCCAAGCTTCTCCCCCGCCGCGCTCCTCCACCTCAGGCTGCAGCTCGGGGTGAGTATTGTAACCCCCGGGGGGGTTACTGTGCGTGTTGGGAGGGGGGGCTGGCAGTGTAGTGTGTGTGTGTGTGTGTGTGATATCAGGTGGGGGAGTGTGTGGGGAATAGTATTGGAACCCGGGGGGGCGGGGGGCTGGCAGTGTGTGGGGATGGTGACCAGATAGTACTGTGTGTGTGTATGGGGGGATCAGATGGGGGTAGTAGTGTGTGTATGGGGGGTTAGATGGGGGTAGTAGTGTGTGTATGGGGGGAGGTCAGATAGGGGGTAGTAGTGTGTGTATGGGGGGGGTTAGATGGGGGTAGTAGTGTGTGTATGGGGGGGGGTTAGATGGGGGTAGTAGTGTGTGTATGGGGAGGTCAGATGGGGGCAGTAGTGTGTGTATGGGGGGGGGTTAGATGGGGGTAGTAGTGTGTGTATGGGGAGATCAGATGGGGATAGTAGTGTGTGTATGGGGAGGTCAGATGGGGGTAGTAGTGTGTGTATGGGGAGGTCAGATGGGGGTAGTAGTGTGTGTATGGGGAGGTCAGATGGGGGTAGTAGTGTGTGTATGGGGGGGTTAGATGGGGGTAGTAGTGTGTGTATGGGGGGGGTTAGATGGGGGTAGTAGTGTGTGTATGGGGGGGGTTAGATGGGGGTAGTAGTGTGTGTATGGGGGGCTCAGATAGGGGGTAGTAGTGTGTGTATGGGGGGGGTTAGATGGGGGTAGTAGTGTGTGTATGGGGGGGTTAGATGGGGGTAGTAGTGTGTGTATGGGGGGCTCAGATAGGGGGTAGTAGTGTGTGTATGGGGGGTTAGATGGGGGTAGTAGTGTGTGTATGGGGGGGAGGTCAGATGGGGGTAGTAGTGTGTGTATGGGGGGGAGGTCAGATGGGGGTAGTAGTGTGTGTATGGGGGGGTTAGATGGGGGTAGTAGTGTGTGTATGGGGAGGTCAGATAGGGGGTAGTAGTGTGTGTATGGGGAGGTCAGATGGGGGTAGTAGTGTGTGTGTATGGGGAGATCAGATGGGGGTAGTAGTGTGTGTATGGGGAGATCAGATGGGGGTAGTAGTGTGTGTATGGGGAGGTCAGATGGGGGTAGTAGTGTGTGTATGGGGGCTCAGATGGGGGTAGTAGTGTGTGTATGGGGGGCTCAGATGGGGGTAGTAGTGTGTGTGTATGGGGGGGTCAGATGGGGGTAGTAGTGTGTGTATGGGAGATCAGATGGGGGTAGTAGTGTGTGTATGGGAGATCAGATGGGGGTAGTAGTGTGTGTATGGGAGATCAGATGGGGGTAGTAGTGTGTGTATGGGGGGTCAGATGGGGATAGTAGTGTGTGTATGGGGAGGTCAGATGGGGGTAGTAGTGTGTGTATGGGGAGGTCAGATGGGGGTAGTAGTGTGTGTATGGGGAGGTCAGATGGGGGTAGTAGTGTGTGTATGGGGGGCTCAGATAGGGGGTAGTAGTGTGTGTATGGGGGGGTTAGATGGGGGTAGTAGTGTGTGTATGGGGAGGTCAGATAGGGGGTAGTAGTGTGTGTATGGGGGGGGTTAGATGGGGGTAGTAGTGTGTGTATGGGGAGGTCAGATGGGGGTAGTAGTGTGTGTATGGGGAGATCAGATGGGGGTAGTAGTGTGTGTATGGGGAGGTCAGATGGGGGTAGTAGTGTGTGTATGGGGGCTCAGATGGGGGTAGTAGTGTGTGTATGGGGGGCTCAGATGGGGGTAGTAGTGTGTGTGTATGGGGGGGTCAGATGGGGGTAGTAGTGTGTGTATGGGAGATCAGATGGGGGTAGTAGTGTGTGTATGGGAGATCAGATGGGGGTAGTAGTGTGTGTATGGGGAGGTCAGATGGGGGTAGTAGTGTGTGTATGGGGGCTCAGATGGGGTAGTAGTGTGTGTATGGGGGCTCAGATGGGGTAGTAGTGTGTGTATAGGGGCTCAGATGGGGGTAGTAGTGTGTGTATGGGGGGTCAGATGGGGGTAGTAGTGTGTGTATGGGGAGGTCAGATGGGGGTAGTAGTGTGTGTATGGGGAGGTCAGATGGGGGTAGTAGTGTGTGTATGGGGGCTCAGATGGGGGTAGTAGTGTGTGTATGGGGGCTCAGATGGGGGTAGTAGTGTGTGTATGGGGGCTCAGATGGGGGTAGTAGTGTGTGTATGGGGGCTCAGATGGGGGTAGTAGTGTGTGTATGGGGGGCTCAGATGGGGGTAGTAGTGTGTGTATGGGGAGGTCAGATGGGGGTAGTAGTGTGTGTATGGGGGGCTCAGATGGGGGTAGTAGTGTGTGTATGGGGAGGTCAGATGGGGGTAGTAGTGTGTGTATGGGGTGGTCAGATGGGGGGAAGTAGTGTGTGTATGGGGAGGTCAAATGGGGATAGTAGTGTGTGTATGGGGGGCTCAGATGGGGGTAGTAGTGTGTGTATGGGGGGCTCAGATGGGGGTAGTATGTAGGGGGGGGGGTCAGGTGGCGTGTGTGTAGGGGGCAGGTTTATTGTAGGCAGAGGGGGGAACTTTATTACTATGGTGGGTACAGTAGGTGCTATATTACTATATAGAGGGCACAGCAGTGGGGGCATTTTTACTATGGGGGACACAGCAGGAGCCCTATTACTATATTTGGGTGCACAGCATGGACACTATTACTATATGGAGGCACAGTAGGTGGCATTACTACTATATTGGGGCACAGTAGGAAGCATTACTACTATATTGGGGCACAGTAGGAAGCATTACTACTATATTGGGGCACAGCAGGAAGCATTATTACTATATTGAGGCACAGCAGGAAGCATTATTACTATATTAAGGCACAGCAGGAGGCATTATTACTATATGAGGTTACAGCAGGAGGCATTATTACTATATGGTGGGCAAAGCAGGAGACATTATTATTATATGGGAGCCCAGCAGGGGACATTATTACTATATGAGATCATAGCAGGGGACATTATTACTATATGGAGGCACAGTAGGGGCATTTAACAATGTGGGATGGCACAGCAGGGAGCATTATTACTATATTTGGGTGCACAGCTGGGGTATTCTATACTGGAATAATGCACAGCAGGGGTATTCTATATGGGGATGCTGCACAGCAGGGGGGTTATTCTATATAGGGAGGATGCTGAGCAGGGGGGCTATACTATTTGGAGGCACAGTTGAGGCCTATAATTTATGCAGACACAGAGGGAAGGGGGAGCTACAACTATGTGGGGGTAGAGAAAAGGCCTATGTGAGCACAGATAGGGCATATAGGGCACAGAGGAGAACTAATTACTGTGTGTGCTGGAGCAAGGAGCCTAAAATGTTTTTCCTGGCAGATTCTAAAGAGAAGGGTTATGGCTCCGGCTGAATGGAAAAGAAAGAGAAAAGTGAGCGAATCTGATCAGAGAAGACGTCAACTGTGAGTTACAATTTCAATTTCAATTCGATCATCTGTTTAAAAAAAAGTTACACACACACACACATATATATATATATATATATATATATATATATATATATATATATATAGCGTGTGTGTGTGTGTAACGTCACTGCAGAAATCAACTCAGGGGGCCCGTGCCCCGGATGTTTTAAGACCCTAGCAACGCCCCTGCTTTCAGTACTTATAAGCTGATGTATGGTCTGCAGGAAGTGGTGTATTCCTTCTAGCCTGACACAGTGTTCTCTGCTGCCACCTGTGTATGAGATAGAAACTGTCCAGAGCAGCAAATCCCCATAGAAAACCTCTCCTGCTCTTGACAGTTCTTCACACAGACAGCGGTAGCAGCAGAGAGCACTGTGTCAGACTGGAAAGAATACACCACTTCCTGCAGGACATACAGAAGCTGCTAAGTACTGGATGGATTGAGTTTTTAAAGAAAAAATCCGGCACCGCTCTTTTTACCTTTGTTAGTTTCACTGTTTTGGTGAAAATTAATCCTGTAGACATATGCAAATTAGCTCCTTTGGAGCACTGGGGGTGTTCCTTGGCCAGCCCGCCACCCCCAATGCTCACGCCTACTTATGCATAAGCAGGCAGGGGCACCAAGAAACACCCCCAGTGAACCAAATGAGCTAATTTGCATATTAAAAGTGGCACCTGTAAGGCCCCGTTCCCACTGAGCAAAGTTCATTGCTTCAGCGCGTAGAGAGCAGGAGCGCGTGCCTCCCATAGACTCCCATTATGAGCGGGAGGCTAACGGCATTCCGCGGCGGACAATTCCGTCGCGGAATTCCGCTACCTTTGCTCAGTGGGAACGGAGCCTAAGAGGAGGTTACAGGCTACCAGGGATTATCAGCAGGTTCATATCCCTGTATGTTTTTGCAATTTCCTTTAAATAGAAGTTGATTTATAAACAATTTCTTCAGAATATCCATTGGCTGTATCCATGTTTTCCAGACAACCTTAGAGCTTTATCCAAGTTCAGCAGCCCCAGCTAATCAAATAGCGAATGTTCGAGTTCGGATCGACTCGAACCCGAACCCGGTTTGCTCATCTCTAGACATAAACATTGGGGTACCCTCTAATCCATAAAGTAGCTGCCTGCCACAGACGGAACTAGCCAGCAATCCCAAATGTACCAGGACTATCCCTATTTTTAAGCGCAATCCAGCGTCAGGATGTGTTATTGTTTCCCCAGCATCAGTATTAGAGGGATTGCTTCCAGGCGCAGCACAAAAGGAGCTCGATAAAGTGTTGAGACGGCATAAAAACAGTCACTAATGTGTCTTATACTGGTTCTTATCTTGTTTTAACATGCGTTACTGCAGCTCTATTCAAATAGGAGACTCAGGACCCCCATTCTAATGATTGTTGGGGGTTCCAGCAGTCAGACCCTGTCCAGGCATGATGGGAATTGTAGTTTTTCAACAGCTGGAGGGCCGAGGTTCCCCATCCCTAATTAGCCTATTTATTGTTAGCAGACTCTCAGCATATTTATTGTATTGCAGGACTACTTCTTTTAGAGTGTGTACACATGTAGCCAATTGCAGCGAATTTCACGCTACGGGTTCCGCTGCAATACCCGGCACTGTCATTTGAAATCCACTGCGACTCCAGTACGTGTGAACCCACCGTTAAAGTGTCACTGTCGTATTTTATTTTATTTTTTGCAGAAATCAATAAAACAAGCGATTTTAAGAAACTTTGTAATTGGGTTTATTAGGCAAATATGCCATTATGTGCTTTCAAAAAGACTTTCCCCAGCCCCCCCCCCCCCCTTACTCTCTCTCATCCACTGCTCATTATCAGGAAATCTCAACTCTTTTACACCAGTCGAGCCCTGTGCAACCTATGAAGAGGGGAGGGGGGAGGAGGGAGATTAGTGGCCAGCAGAGAACAAAGGACAAAGGATTACACAGCAGGACCTGTATGAAAGCCGGTATTCAGAGGTTAGAGATGTCAGTGCTGACTTCAGAAGAGATAGCCCCGTGAAGTAGCTGTAAATTAACTCTTTGTTGTCCTGTTTTGGTGCCTCATCTCCCTCCACCCCTCCCCCCTCCATAGAAAATCATGAAGACAGGGGGGAGAGATTCAAACTGCTTTTTCATAATAAAAATGCATTTTTCGGCTAATAAACCCAATTACAAAGTTCAAAAGTTTCCTAAATTCGCCTGTACTATTGATTTCTGAAAAAAAAAATGTAAACGAAAGTGACACTTTAAACCATCCCAGATTATGATAGCCTTTAAATCAAGTTTTTTCCCCAATAATTCATCCCTTCTACACTCCCCTATGACATCGGCTTCATCAGATACAAAATCAACTAGGTTCTTATACTTTCTTTTTATACTCTATAAGAATTCAAACATTCTAGAAATACATTCGCTTTTGCCCTTTCGTTTTCCAAAGAAACCAAATAATAAATAAAAAAAAACTCCAATGTGACATTTAACATAAAAAATCAAAACAGACCTTCTTGAAAGCATTGCAAACTCATCTACTAAAACTTAAAGGCCTCTTTTAAGATTGTACAAGCTCTCAGATGTGCAGATGATAACTGATGAGCACTAATTTTGGTCTGTAAAGATTTTACTTGTTGCATGTTATCGGCGCCATTTAAGCTCACTTTACAGTTAAGCCTCTTCATGCCAAGACTGAATAGCAGCTTTTGCAAAGACCGGCAAGTTTGACAATGGTCTATGGCTGTGTTCACACATGGTGTTTTTGATGCATATTTGCCACAATGTTCCCGCTATTTTGTTTCTTGTAGAATTTGTTGGTCCTCAATCTGACGTTTAGTGTACGTTCACACTTATCGGATCCGCAGCGTATTTTCTGCTGCAGATCCACAGCGTATACGCAGCAGATCTCATTTAAATAGCTAGTATCACTACACTGATTAGTTCCTTTCCATCTAAAAATTCACGGAATCATTTGCTTCAGTTGGGTCATGTGATCTCTTGGTGACCCTCTAAAAATTACATGTGTTTCTGTGCTCTTAATGGGGTCACTATCTCTGCCGCCATCCCAGAGTATGTTAAAGCTGCAAGGACTGTTCCACACAAGCTCTCCACAGTTACAGATAATGATTAAACAGTTCCTTTGGATTTGATGACTCCCTCTTTAATTATATACTAATGATCTCAGGAGAGTCCTGGCTCTAGCTGCCCATGTGATGCTCTGTTGATACATTAAGGAATTGATATCAGAAAGGAAAAGAATATCTGAAGGTGAAGATGGTGGCTTATCAGAAGTCACATGACCCGGATACAGCAATTAAATGTATGAATGCAGCTGAGCTAGGATAAAACAGATGACACTGCATTTCTTTAATGAAGGGATTCTGTTAGGCATTACATAAGTATGATCTTTACACACAGGATTTACGCAGATGTAAAGTCTTTGAAGTTCACTAGGAAAGTGGGCGAATATGTGTACACACTCTATAAGAAAAAAAAGAAAGAGGAAGATGAATGAAAATAATAAGGATTTTTTTTTTTTTTAATTAGGGTACAAACACACAGGGCGGATCTGCAGCGGATTTCTTGCTGCGAATTTGCAGTGAAATCCGCTGCGGATCCCTGCCTTGTAATGTCTTTGGTAAGCCACGTTAACCCCCTGCTGGCCGGAGCATAAACATTACCTGCTCTGCGATCCGGCATGCTTCAGGGGTTCCCGGGTGTACGTCCAGCTCAGCCAATCAGTGTGCTGCCCACTGTGAGTATGGCTTCCCATAGACATTACAGGGCAGGCATCGGCTGCAAATTCACACCAAGAAATCCGCGGCAGATCCGCCCTGTGTGTTTGTACCCTAAAATGTACTTTTTGCATGGATTTGCCGTATGTACAGTTGTTTTGCAGTAATGTGTGCAAATCTGCCATAATATACACAATTACCAAAGAGACAAGTGTCCATTGTAGGTAAAAAAACAAAACATTAACAACTCAGATTTGTTGGTACATTCGCTTTAAGATTATCACATGGATAGAACAGCGCCAGCGTGGGGAAGCCAATGCCGCTGTCCTTTTTTGAACCATTGCCCGATTCCCGCATACTGTGCCATTCTGGTTGCCCTCCCCCCCCTGTGGGAGGAAACCCTCTATGATGCGGCTCTATTAGAATCAATGGAGCCACATCTTAGAGGGGAGATGGGTTTCCTCCCACTGGGGGCAGGCTGCGGGAACCGGGCCGTGGTTCAAAAACGGACAGTGGCCTGGTTCCCCCCGGGGTGGCATTATTCTACCCATGTTTGAACCCTAAAGCGAATGTACCTGATAGTACATTTGCTTTAACCTTTTTTTATGCTTCATTTCACATTGTTTCTTCCCTGCTGTATGCATTGCAGCTTTCACCCACTACATTTGCTCCTGTACCTACTTTGCATGGGCAATAGGGGCACTTCCAAATCTGAATTGGGACCTGAATCCAAATGTTTCTTAGGATGATAAATAAAGGATGTAAATATTGAAACACTCAGGTCCCATTCAGATGTCAGAAATTCTGTGCTGATTCGGTGTGAAAATCCATGCCATGGCTGCTTTTTTAAATGTGTTCTATTTTTTTTTTTGGGGGGGAGTCTGAGCTGTAATCCACATGATGCAGATTTATTATTTTGCCTCCCTAGCGTACTCCACGAAAAAAGGGCAGATTTGCCCCTTTTCTGTGGGGTACGTCTGTCGTATATTCCCCGCTTGTGTAATCCCCGCGCGACAAGGTGGGGAGGAGAGGTTGCTGGTGGCTGAGGGGTTGTGCCTCTTTGTAAATCTGGCTGGGGAAAAGGGGGCATACTTTTTTTAAGACTGGAGTAGACATACACTAGTCTTGATAAATGTCCCCCGTGTGTGCAGGACCGTATTACCAGCTGCTGCTGCCCTAGGCACTAAACCTGCAGACGCCCCATCTTCATGCACCAATTAGCATCACGATTTTCTAGTTTTTGAAAATTATATTGACATCTGATCAGTCTTAGGCCGTGTTCCCAGATTTACTGTACGTCACCACATGCAGCCCAAGCCAGATCCTCATGTGGTAACCAATAGGCGCATGGCCAATAATCCTGGTAACACCCGAATTAACAACCCCATACTAGACCTGACCAATAACAAGCTCCCCCGTCCCGAAAAGACACCAGATTTACTGTCAAGTCTGAGTGCGAGATGGGAGGCTAAAAAATAAAAACAAAAGTTGTTTCCCTTTCCCCTCCCCCTGGTGCTGCCCCCCTGAAAGGTTCTGCCCTAAGCCCCCGGACCACGAGTGCCTAGTGGTAAATACAGCCCTGCGTGTGTGTAAAGAGACGCAACCCCCTCAAAAAAAAAAAAAACTTACTGCCATGTTTCCATTTGGATTCTGCCCATATTTTATGCAAAAACAATGCCAATAGGCAGGATGTGGATGAGCCCATAGTATACAGCTAATCCCTATCCAAAACGAGAAGAAAATCCACAGTATGCAAAGACAAAATGCATTTCAGAAATCCTATGGTACGTTTTTATATTTCAGAGCTGGATAAATAATTAATTTTTTTCAGACAAAAAAAAAATCCATGCCCTTAGACATGAGCATGAATTTGGAGCCAAATACTCTAGTGTCTACTCTTGCTTTTTTTGTTAGAACTCTTTAATACTCTCTAATTTTTCCAACAGCGAAAAAAATGTTGTTAAAAAAGAAATAATAAAAATAATTTTTAAAAAAAAAATTGATAGCACCATTGCACTACACGATGCAGCCTGACTTAATGCCCCATAAGTGCGGCCGACAGAGCGGATCAAGACATGATACAAAGTCAGTGTTCTCTGTCATTGGAAGCAAGATACATGTTATTAATTTCATCCAGGTGGTATCTATATTCCCCACCGCTTTTAATTGGCATTGCCATGGAGTACAACGCCATCTCACAATTTATGTAATTGAATCAAGAAATGTAAGTGGGAGGCAGAGTAGAAATATTGGGAGCGACCAGGGAGAGCTCCACAGAGGGCTGAATCGAGAATTATTCTAAATTACTGAAGGATGTGACCATGTGATTTATAGTAGAGCTACTATCCCAGAAAACAGATGACTCATTTTTCCTGACACCTCCACAGTTTCTTTTAGACATCATTATAGCTGTCTCAGGTATTGATTGCTTGTCAGCGCACCCTCCAGGCGCTCGGTAAACCACCTCAAAATGAGTTCACATATTTAGCCATTTAAATTGTGAATACTATTATCCACAGACACCGGCAGACTCCTAACCAGCCGAGACTATTATAAGGACGCTTACATCAACAGACAGTAAAAATATCCTATAGTCAATGGAGTGCATAAAACTGCGCTCTAATTAAACTTGCAAAATGATATAATGACTGTTAATGATAATTGTTATGTTTATGGCGCAAGAAAAAAGATAAGTTTCCGACTGATGGAAATCTCCCCCATTGGTAGAAATACTTATTGTTTACGCTTTAATAGGCAATGTTGTTTCAACAAACTGCAGAGATCAATAGCAGAATTGAATAAAAGAACCTTTGTAATATATCTTATCAGACAAAAAATGATTCCTTTTTCTGTTATCAAGCATCTTTCTTCGGCCTACCTCCCTGCTAAATTGCTCAGCACCATTCATGTTTATATTCTGCTAGCTCAGGGATCAAATTATAAGCAATATAAGTCTATGGAGGAGAGGGAAAGGGGGGGGGGTTCTGGGGACACACCCACAGAGGAAGCTAAAAGACAGCTCTGTAAGTAAGAGATCTTACCCCAGGGCTTTATGCACAGTTTAGAATGCTCACTACAGATTTATCATGGCTTCCATGCTGTTGCCGTTTTTAGACATTAGGCTAAGATATATAATAATGGCTCCTCATCTACACACAGAGAACTACGCATTTTAGGCTGTGACTAGTGATGAGCAAGTACTAAAATGCTTGGGTGCTCGATACTCGAGACGTATATTTCCCGATGCTCGAGTGCTCGTTTCGAGTAACATACCCCATTGAAGTCAATGGGAAACTTAAGCATTTTTGCAGGGGACTAAAGCTCTGCACAGAGAAGGTTGTGTGAAAACCTCAGAAAATGATGGAAACACCACGGATATGGACAACAGCAGGGGCAGCATGCACTGACACCTCTGGGGCTGGCTAATCGCAACATTACACCAAATTATGGGCAACAGCCGGGTGGTAGCCCTCAATACAATTTTACTGAGCCAGACCAAGATGGGCAAGGCATAGGTATAGCTGAATGTCAGCAGCAGGACAAATTGACTACTGACAACTGCACTACAAGTCCAAACCAGCAGCCAAGAGTAGCAAAAAATATATGTTTTAAGAATTTTAAGCCCTTAGAAGGACTGTTGGGTTCTTCGTGTTGGATTCCTGCCTAACCGCACACTAATTCCCTGCCTAACACTCTCCCTGACAGACAGCAGCTCTCTCCCTATGCTCATCCAGCCTGCGTCTGACGCGAGCATCGCGGGACCTGATTCTTATATGCTTAGATCATCTGATCTGGTCAGCCAATCTCTGCTATCCACATGTATGGGTCCCATGTGATGCTACAAGCTCCCAAAGACTTTCCTGCATGATGATTAGCTGAAAAAAGCCGCCAAACTTGCAGGAAGAAGAAGATGCCATTGTCTCGAGTATTGCGAGATGCTGGTCTGAGTAACGGGCACCATCGAGTACCCTAATACTCAAATGAGTACCAAGTTCGGATGAGCAAGCTCGCTCATCTCTAGCTGTGACTCTAAGCCCTTACTTATGCCGAAACGTGTTGGAACTTTTGTGTCCTTTTTTCTGTGTTTGTATAGAGTTTTCAATACAATGAATAAGAACTGAGCATTTTATACCATGACGCCAGATCGTTTCCTCTTTTTGAATACATCCAAAATTTGGCCAAATGCAAATAAACAGGCTCAAAAAGTCTGAAACATAAACAATTTTTTGCATGTAAAAACAGCTGTTTTTAAGGCTCAAAATCTAACATCTAGTAAGACTGGGTTCACACTACGATTCTTTCATCCGTTTTCTCCTCCATTTTTGCCAAAAAACTGATGTATTTATTTGATCCATTTCTCCACTTACTTTCATTATAAAAAAAAAACTAATGCATTTTGATCTCTTTTTTAGTGTACACAAAAACAGTTCCGGACACATTTTTATGTTTGCTAAAAAAAAAAAACTGATGCGTTTTGATCCGTTTTTTATTAACAATGGAGGTCAATGGAAAAATGGATCAAAAAGGATGCACACAAACGCATCCGTCTTTCCACTGTTTTTTTGGTAAAAATGGATGAAAAATCATAGTGTGAAGCCAGCCTTATACGGCACTTGATTTCTTACTATTTACTAGTAAATTACTGTAAAGGTTTGAAACTCATTTATCTGCAATGTATGAATTTCGCCCAAAGCCTTCCCCTTGTTACTTACTCTCCTGCAATGTCAGTTGTTCCACCTTCCATGCATGAAACATTGCTTCAATGACTATAAGTCTGCCGCCCATATGCCTGCCACCACATGAAACTGCCATGTTGTCATGAGCTGGCACATCACCGCTTGGATGCCAGGCTGAATTTTTGCCAGCAAGATTGTGAGCTTTCCTTTCTATGATACGACTAGGCGTATATGGAGTGATTACTGTGCATGCTGTACGAGTCACATGTCCCCGAATCCATTTAGCGTGTCATCCTGGAGGTGATATGTGAAGAGAGGCCGCGGTATATATGATGGTTATCAAAGGTCAAACCTGTTCTACATCACTTCATAGCGCTCCATCCTCCATATTCCCTTAGATCTTAGATGGGCTGCACTACTCAAGGAGGACTCTTGTGTCTTACCTCTATCTGACAGGTGAAGCAGATCATGTCATCATCTTAGAAGAACACAGAGAAGAACACTACAGAATAAAAGGACGCTGCCACTTTGGCATGCATCAAGACGGTAAAAAGATCGGATTTTCTACACAACCAAGGATCTATTTAAAGCCAGGTTCAAGGAACACTGATTCATCTTGAATTCACTAAATAGCTACATCACATCTCGGGCTTTCTTCAAAATTGCCCTAATATTCACTAAAGGAGAAAGGAATAAAACAAAACAAATGCTACTGATGTCCAAGATTCCTTGCTTGCTACCGCCAACGCCATGAACAATTACAATTTTTGCTTTGCTCTTAAAGGGGCATTCTGGAGAATACAAAACATTTTTAAATCAACTGGTGTCAGAAAGTTATATAAACTTGTAATGTACTTCTATTTAAAAATCTTAAGTCTTCCAGTACTTAACAGCTGCTGCATGTCCTGCAGGTAGTGGTGTATTCTTTACAGTCTGATATGGTGCTCTCCCCATATAGTAGCCAGCCCTCCCTAATAGTGCCCATATAGCAGCCAGCCCCCCAAGTGTCCCATATAGTAGCCAGACCTCCCCAATAGTCTTATATAGTAACCAGACCTCCTTAATAGTCTCTTATATAGCAGCCACCCCTCCCCTGTAATCTCATATAGTAGCCAGTCCTCCCCCATAGTCTCTTATATAGTAGCCAGCCCTCCCCCATAGTCCCATATAGTAACCAGCCCTCCCCCATAGTCTCTTATATAGTAGCCAGCCCTCCCCTGTAATCTCATATAGTAGCCAGTCCTCCCCCATAGTCTCTTATATAGTAGCCAGCCCTCCCCCATAGTCCCATATAGTAACCAGCCCTCCTTCATAGTCTCTTATATAGTAGCCAGCCCTCCCCTGTAATCTCATATAGTAGCCAGTCCTCCCCCATAGTCTCTTATATAGTAGCCAGCCCTCCCCCATAGTCCCATATAGTAACCAGCCCTCCTTCATAGTCTCTTATATAGTAGCTAGCCCTCCCCTGTAATCTCATATAGTAGCCAGTCCTCCCCCATAGTCTCTTATATAGTAGCCAGCCCTCCCCCATAGTCCCATATAGTAACCAGCCCTCCTTCATAGTCTCTTATATAGTAGCCAGCCCTCCCCTGTAATCTCATATAGTAGCCAGTCCTCCCCCATAGTCTCTTTTATAGTAGCCAGTCCTCCCCCATAGTCTCATATAGTAGCCAGCCCTCCCCCATAGTCTCATATAGTAGCCAGCCCCCCATAGTCTCTTATATAGTAGCCAGCCCTCTCCCATAGTCTGTTATATAGTAACCAGACCTCCCCCATAGTCTCTTATACAGTAGCCAGCCCTCTCCCATAGTCTCTTATACAGTAGCCAGCCCTCTCCCACAGTCTCTTATATAGTAGCCAGCCCTCTCCCATAGTCTCCCATACAGTAGCCAGCCTCCCCAATAGTCTCATATAGTAGCCAGCCCTCCCCCATAGTCTCTTATATAGTAGCCATGGCAGGCCAGATGTAATTAAAACTCTGAATTGCCTGGCGGGCCAAAAGTAATGGCACCACGGGCCAGAGTTTGACATGACTGATCTAGATAGACAGTAGAAATAAGCTGCACTTCCGAATCCAATGTGGCGGATGCAATAGGAATTAGGTCCCCAGGCCAGTGATTCCACAAGTAGAAGGCGAAGAGTCCACAGCACACCAGCTCAAGTGGTAAAAAGGTCTAGTTTATTCCAAAAAAATGGTGAACAAACAGATGCAACGTTTCGATAGCCTCTCACTATCTTGCTTGAGAAAGACAGCGAGAGGCTATGATTTTTTTTTTTTTGTTTAAATCTTTACACTACTGTACTGTACTGAACCATGCATGGATAGTGTGAATGACCAGTAGAGGTCTAAAAGATGTTCTTGTGCAGATTTAAGAATCCAGTTTGTCCAACGTGTACAAGTATTGGGCCATACACAACCATTTATGAACTTGTAATATGCTGAATTGGGCAGATGAATTCTTTCATCCTTCATGACTACTTCAATGTATGTCACAATGACAACTGTACTTCCCATGATCATCAATAATAAATGTTATTTTTCAGTTAATAAAACGCCTTTACTACAGTAATAAAATATTTATCTCGATTATTGAGAGTGACGGCATTAAAGTCACTTATGCGGGAGTTTTTGCCATGGAGGAGGGAGCCGAGCAGAAGATAGTACAAGACACTTGTGCTGCGTTTACACGTAACGATAATTGGCCCGATCGTACGATTAACGATGTCGGAGTAACGTTTTAGACGGTTTAAGCGTTTAGACGGTACGATATATCGTACGGAAAATTCGTTGTGCGATCGTTTTGCGAACGCTTAAGCCTATCTCACACATTGGTTAAATCGGCGAACGACTGTTCACACGGAACGATTTGCGAATTTTTTGCGAACGACGATTTGATAACATGTTGAAAGATCAAAATGCGCGATGTATCGTTCGTCGTATGATCGTTCGCTGCGTTTACACGTACGATTATTGTTCGAATTCGATCGTTATCGCGCAAATTTGTACGATAATCGTTACGTGTAAACGCACCATTAGCAACCCCAATTTGCATGGAAATGTTTTTCCACAAGAAGTTTTAAGATTCGCATTGGGACATTCATCTCTTCAATTTCATAACTTTATTCTGGGAGACAATGCAATGATCTAGAAGCCGAGTGGGATTTATGCTAAACTTTTCTCGTGATTGTTTGACAATCTGCAACTAATTGTATTCATGAAGGGAAAAAAAAAAACTGTGAAAGGAATTGTAAAATCAGAAGATGTTAAGAGGGTACGTCACTTGGAAAATCTAAGACGGAGTGATCTCTGCCTGAAGGCATTGAGCATTTCAAGAATGATCATCCTCCCCACAGGAGCTGGTAGAAGAAAACATAAAGCAAACGGGAAAGCTCGGGATTTATATATTAGAATGCAAACCTAAAGACTGATGACTGCAAATCACAAGTGCACGGAAATAGTCTTCATCCTTATAGTATAGGCTCTTATAGTATTTATTGTCATGCACATGGGGAGAACCAACAACTTGACCGAGGTTACATGTACAATTATAAACGTTCCAGCCTTATATTCCTTGTGGTAAAACAAAGTTTTGCCAGATTCCATAACTGATAGTTTTGATGCCGGGGCAAGCAATATATGGCGTGCGCTGAGGATGTTATGGGTTAACCCCTAGAGCAGGGGTCCTCTAGTGGACCGCGGACCCTTCCTGCTGCAGCGTAGTATATCTGTATAATGAGTTACGCTCTGCACAGTGACTATGAGCGCTCCTAACGAGCACTTATAGTTACCATGCGGCACCACTGACAGAGAGGGAGCCATTGGCTCCCTCCCTGTCAGTCACTCTTGTGGCAGCAGTGGATATAAGAGGCCGCACTCTACCTCTGATGCCAGGACAAGGGAAGAGCAGCCTCTATTCACTGCTGCAGTGTGGCTACAAGAATGAAGAGAAGAGGAGACGCCGGACCCAGGTGAGTATAAGTTTTTGTTTTTTTATGTTATACTATATGGGAGGGGGTGGGCACAGGGGGGATATATGGGAGAGGGAGAGCACAGGGTGGAATATATACTTCTGGGGGAGCGCACAGGGGGCTATATACTACCGGGGGAGCACACAGGAGGGCTATATACTACCAGGGGGCTATATACTACTGGGGTGAGCGCAGAGGGGGCTATATACTACTAAGGGGAAGCTCACAGGGGGGCTATATACTACTGGGGGAGCTCACAGGGGGGGCTATATACTACTGGGAGGGAGCGCACAGGGGGTCTATATACTATTGGGGGAGCACACAGGGGGGCTATATACTACTGGGGGAGCACACAGGGGGGATATATACTACTGGGGGAGCGCGCAGGGGGGGCTATATAAGGGCTGGTGAGAGAGAAAAAAAATGCCAGTTCCTACTAATAAGCATCAATGCTGTATGTAAATAGTTCAACAACGTTTGTGAAAAGTTAACAAAACACGTTTAATACTGATGTTCAGCTCGGACCTTTACCTGCCAATAGACCCCAGTAAGTGGACCTTCACTAAAAGTTGTTGAGTACCCCTGGCCTAGAGTCTTGTGGTGGTATAGTATAGAACCCAGGGTTATTCACCTCCTAGGTAGAGACCCAGTCTCTACAGTTATGAATGGCAGAGGCACAGTCCTTTGAAACGCAGAGGTCACAGTTACTAGTGGGGTACCACAGAGGTCGGTGCTAGGTCCATTTCATTTAAATGTGTTTATTAAGGACCTTGTAGAGGGGCTACAGAGTATAATCTCAATATCTTCAGATGATACTAAAACGGGTAAAGTACTGACAACAGAGGAGGATAATATAATATTACTGAGGCATTTGGCGAAGCTGGAGGCTTGGGCAGAGAAATGGCAAATTAAGTTTAATGTGGATAAATGTAAGGTTATGCTAAATAATAAAATACTGGGTAAACTGTTTCCGAAAAAGGAAACTGGTGGACAGTAAACTCAACTTTAGTGATCAGTGCCAGGCAGCAGCTGCCAAGGCTAATAAAACAATGGGAGCATAAAAAGAGGCATAGATGCTAAAGATGAGAACACAGTTTTGCCTCTTTATAAATCACTTGTTAAACCACACATGGAATACTGTGTACAGTTTTAGGCACCAGTATATAAGAAGGACATGGCTTACCTGGAGTCGGTAAAGAGGAAGGCGACCAAGGTCATTAAGGGAATGGGTGGGTTACAGTACCAGGACCAAAGTTATCAAGATTTGGGCTATTTAGTTTATAAAAAGACATCTTAGGGGTGATCTGATCACAATGTAAAAATATATGAATGGACAGTACAGAAGGAATTTTCTCCCTGTGATGGGGCAGTTGGCATCTGCCTTATAAGGGTTGTTACCTTCCTCCGGATCAACACAGTAGAATTATAGGTTTGACGTGATGGGCTTTTTCTTTTCTCAACCTTATTAACTATGTACCTATGAATGCTTTATTAGCAAGAAGCATGTATGTGTGCTAGTTACAAGAAGATGTAGGGAATGGAGGATAGATGGGGGACGGTGAAGAGAAGAAGTGCAGGGAAAAATCTAGAAAGACAGACAGAAATACTGCTGGCTTACGGTCTCACCCCTGTACTTGATTCACAGCTTAGACTGCTCAATACTGATCTATAATGTCATCCATGTTGCAGCTGCTTTTGAGTGTTCGCTACAGGGAGGAAGGGAAGCAGGATCTCGTTTTCTGTGTGTATGTAGAGGTGACTACTCTGGAGCTGAGCTTAGAGAAAACTAATACTCACAGATATCATATTTGTCTTCTTTATATTGTAACCTTGTAATTTTGTTACATAAACCGTGTATTGGAATAAATCACATTTATACTACTATGCTTTGTATTTGTATACCAGTACAATAAAACACATTTTATATGTCTGACAGCATATTCACAGGTGCTTCCAGGGAAAGTCTCCAGAGAAAATATCCCTCCATAGACCCTGCCAAACAGAAATGTGGCATCGGGAACAAGCTGATACTTCTGTGCCAGGAATGATGTGGGCAGCAAATATGTCTCTCATTACATTGTACAATTAAACTTCAAGGGGATGTCCAGGACCATGAGAAATTAACCTAACAGCGGGCAGTGTCAGAAAATAAAAAACAAACATTACCTATTAAATCCCTCAACTCTGAGGTCGTCTCTGCCGGTCTGTACCTCCATGAGACCACTCTAGGCAATCACTAACCTCAGCGGGGATGCTAGCATGTACATCAGGAGACCACAGACCCCAGTGATAGTCTGTAAAATAGCTAAACATATAGCATAGCCAACTTGTTTACTTGTTTGGCTGATCTCTCTTAATACCCATAGACATGCATGCTCGCTTGGCCTGAATGTGCATGTGTTCCATAAAGATAGGTGTTGCCAGACACTGCTGACAGCGTCTTTTCTCTTTGAGAACAAAAGAACCAATCTCCAACATTCAATATGCTCAATCCACCTCACCCCAGAGTCAGGAGGCTCCCATACACATTAGATAGCAGATCAAATTTGCCATAGGAAAAACAAAAAGTAATGTCCGGCACATCCAAAAATATGCAAAACTTTATTGCCATACATATAGGATAACTGTTAAAGGGGTTTTTCAGCCCAAATCTTTTTCTTTTCAAATTAACTGGTTTCAGAACGTTATATAGATTTGTAATTTACTACTTCTATTTAAAAATCTCAAGTCTTCCCATATTTATTAGCTGATGTATGTCCTGCAGGCGTATTCTGGTGGTGTATTCTTTTCAGTCTGACACTTCTGTCCGAGAAAGGAACTATCCAGAGCAGCAGTAAATCCCTATAGAAAACCTTTCCTGCACTGGACTATTCCTGTCTTGGACAGAGGTGGCAGCAGAGTGCACTGTGTCAGACTGAAAAGAATACACCACTTCCTGCAGGACATACAGCAGCTGATAAGTATGGAAAGACTTCAGATTTTTAAATAGAACTAATTTACAGATCTTTATAACTTTCTGAAACCAGTTAATTTGAAAAGACACAGATTTTCCCTTTAACTTGTCTGCTTGTTTGGCTTACTATCATCGCTCCTGATACACATGCACACTCACTAGACAAAAGTGTGCATTTGTTCTGTATGGAAAAAAGTAAGATAGACATTGCCAGACACTGTCTCTATTGTTGTTCTTCCCTGAGAGCAAAAGAATCAGGAAGTTGGAATGCAATAAGCCCAATCCATCTCACCCCTGACATCTGCTATTGAAGGAAACTCAGGAATCCCCCTATACCCATTAAAGTGACTCTGTACCCACAATCTGTCCCCACCCAAACCGCTTGTATGGTCAGATAGCTGCTTTTAATCCAAGATCTGTCCTGGGGTCCCTTCAGCAGGTGATGCAGTTATTTTCCTAAAAAACAACTTTTAAAGTTGCAGTCCTGTGCCCAACAGCCTAAAGTATCTGTGCCCTAACTTTGCACCACCCATCCGTCTCTCCTCTTCACCATTTTTCCTATTCCTCTGCAGTAAAAACTACACAGGTGCCTTAACGATCCAGCCCATGTGCCGGGCTGACACAGGTGATGAATACGAGACAATCTGCCTGGAGCATTCCTAATGATGAGGAGGGACAGAGAGGTTGTGCCAGCCTAATGCACAGACATTCTAGGCCACGGCCGTTTGACACAGGGCTGCAAGTTTAAAAGTTGTTTTTTAGGACAAGAACTGCATCACCTGCCCAACCGACCCCAGGAAAGATTTTGGATTAAAAGCAGCTATCTGAAGGTACAAGTGGTTTGGGGAGGGGGGGTCAGATTGTGGAACAGAGTCACTTTAAATGGCTGACCAAAACCAACAGTGGTTAGGTGGATGGTATGGCACAGCATCGCTCCAGGAAAGCAGACAGCGGAGCAGCGAGGATCTCTACAGGTGGGTAATAGATATTCTTCTATTTTATACTATTTTCTGCTGTGAGGTTAATATCCTTACACTCCCGGACTTCACATACAGCACAGCAAACATTTTCACTGAGCATTGGCTCAGAGGCTGAGGAAAGAGGCTGACTAGGCGCTGTGCAGCTCTGGAAGACTGATTTATGCAATTATGCTTTCTAGTTATTTTATATAGTAATTTCTCAAGCGGCATATGTCATGGAAAAATGGATAAAAAAACACAAGGTTTATAATTGTTTTGCACAGATGGTTTTTCATATTGACAGTCATGTGTTGCAAATTTGTCAGCGTAGTTTATTACTATAGGAAAAAAAAACCTGTTGGTTGGTTAATTCATAAACATAGTTTTTTGGTTGTCAAAGAATGCAAAATAATTGTAAACTATATTTGCTATATACAGTGGGGGAGATTTATCAAACATGGTGTAAAGTGAAACTGGCTCAGTTGCCCCTAGCAACCAATCAGATTCCACTTTTCATTTTCCAAAGAGTCTGTGAGGAATGAAATGTGGAATCTGATTGGTTGCTAGGGGCAACTGAGCCAGCTCTACTTTACACCAGCTTGATAAATCTCCCCCATGTTGCCCCTAGCAACCAATCAGACCCCACCTTTCATTCCTCACAGACTCTTTTGAAAATGAAAGGTGGAATCTGATTGGTCGCTAGGGGCAACTGAGCCAGTTTCACTTTACACCATGTTTGATAAATCTCCCCCAGTGTGGCTAAAAGCTTGGCCGGTATTAGGATCTGGCATCTATCATACCTTATTAAACTTTGCGTATTATACTTCCAATGACTTAGGGTCAGTCCCAGGACTTATGTTCCCCTAGATCAAGGGTAGGGAACCTTGGCTCTCCAGCTGTTGCAAAACTACAACTCCCATCATGTATTATTATTATTATTATTATTATTATTAATATTATTATTATTATTTCAAATAAACTTGTATCAGAAAGTTATATAGATTTGTAAATTACTCCACTGCTGTATGTCCTGCAGGAAGTGGTGTATTCTCTCCAATCTGACACTGTGCTCTCTGCTGCCACCTCTATCCATGTCAGGGACTGTCCGGAGCAGTAACAAATCCACATAGAAAACCTCTCCTGCTTTGGACAGAGGGGGCAGCACAGAGCACTGTGTCAGACTGGAAAGATACAATTACACGTGTCGTTCCTTACTTTTTCTTGGCTCGGACTATCCCAAGATGATGACATCATGCAGCTCGGGGGATATTTATGTTCTGTGTATCTATAGGTGACCACCCAGCAGTTATTACAGGAATGGCAGCCAGTCACATTTGTTGCCAGCATGCTGCGATGATGTATTGCATTTGTATTGGACAAACCTCTATTTGCACCAAAACGTTATTTTTCTTTACGAAATAAACATTAGAAAAGGAAAATAAATGTTAGCGTTTACTTTTCTTGGCCAGGGTGACCATCCATGTCATACCGGGTAAGGACTCCAGTATAACCACTTTGCATAGTGCGCAGCAATCGGTTGTCTCAGTCGGTGCCAGGAATAAGTGTTAGCAGTGAGCAAGCGATAAATAATCCAATGACTGGACTTGGAAAGTTGATTAAATATGACTCCACATCTGAGTGCGGCATCATGTGAATTTGTCTCCTTAATATTTTACCGTTATTGGATGTAACATTGGCAGCGGCATAACAGCAGATGGCAGACAGGTGTTAGTAAGGTACATGGCGGCATTGTTAGTACGCCAGTCAGCCTGGGTAAATGCTGGGCTAGATTTATCATATAAGGAGGCAGTGGTGTAGGATATTTATAGTGTGCAGGTAACACTCATAGATGAATGATGGGATATTTATTGATGACTGTGACTGTCATTGTATTAATCTTAGTAGAACGCTTCAGTACATTCTGAATATCATCCAACCAACATTTTGAAAGAAAATAACTAAAGGCTAAATTCACACTGTGTATTTCCGCAATCCATTTTTTTCATCCATTTAATGCAAAAGAAAAAAAAAAACAGATGAAAAAACTGATGCATTTGTGTGCATCTGTTTTGATCTGTTTTTTTTTTTTTTACATTGACTTCCATTATAAAAAAAGGACCAAAAGATGTCCGATTTTTTTACGTACACAAAAATATGGTCGACCACTTTTTGTGTACAGTACATTAAAAAAAAAGGATGCTTTTTGATCCATTCTTTTTATAATGGAAGTCAATGGAAAAAAAAAACCTAGATGCGGATGCAGACATATATTTTTTGCCTAAAATGGATGGACAAAACGGATTGCAAAATGCAGTGTGAACCCAGCCTTAATAGGTTGTATGATGTTCGAAATGAGACAGGGAGGGTAATGTTTCTCCAAACCGGAGTGTGGAGTCACTGGGAAAAATATGCTAAATAAACGCCCTACCAGAAGCAAGAAAGCTGTCTCTCTAGCACCACCTATTGGTAGTGGATATCTTTTAATGTCTGACCTATAAAGGCCCTCCCTGCAGCGAGGAGTGAAACGACTGTGAAACCCCACCTAGATGCCACTGTCCACTGGTGAACTAAAGGGATTTTAGAGAATAAAGAAGACACAAACACATTTAATAGAGGTATATATCCATTATGCTATATCTAAGCTTGTGCGTAGTGCGGAGAACAGCACATAGAGTAAAGCACCTTTTACACGTGCCGATTATTGACCAGGAGGAGGGGTAAGGAGGGGTAAGCCACAGCCAGACAGCTGAGACGTTGGCTTATCTCTCTGAGAACAAAAAGGTTAGGCATTGAAATTTCATCAGGCCCAAACTCTCAAGAGACCCCCATACACCTTATAAAGATGGCTAAACCCACAGCAAACAGTGGGTTTGTCCGACTCAAGAGTGAAGTGTATGGGGACCTTAACCATCAGCCGTGAATTTCACGCAGCTATGAACACACATAAGACCATAATGCATTACAGTCTCATGCGTGTTTGTAGGTGTGGAGACCCAAATTTCCACCCACAGAGTGGAATTTACTGTTCGCTGGCAGTGGCCCTGATCACAAGGTATACGTTAGGTATTCCCTGAAACCCCTTCAAGGCTCCCCCTTAAAAAGCCAAAATACATGCTAATCTCAGCATTCAAAGAGTAAAATAGGGTAAATCAGAGGTTCCAGTAGATCAGGGCTGTCACTGTCTATTACAGCCCTGCTCATGATTGTATTGGCACATTTTGTTCTTCTCACGGGATCATTGTGGTATGTTTTCCCTGTCATCTTATCTATGTCCTCCAACATCTTAAAGGCATTGTTTGAGACTAGGAAAAAAAACAAAAAAAACAGGCTGCATATTTTGCAGAAACAGCGCCACTCTTGTCTATGGTCTGTTAGTGGTATTGCAGCTCTGTTAAAGAAAATGTTTAATATAATTCCTTATGATGAAATATTTCCTTGTCTCCTACATCCCCTCCATACTTTCTCATTTCTACTAAGAATTTCAATAAACAAATGGAACTGATACAAGGATATGGCGGATTCCTGCTTCTATACCTGGGGCCTGTGTTCTCAATTATTTTCTAGAGCTCAACCTGTCCTGTTAGGTTTCAATCTATTGTGAAGGAAGACAAAGGCATTCTCTCCAGACTTGACAACCTACTTACCGGCCAAATGCAGTCTTAATATAAGGCAGCTGCCTGGATGAAATAAATAGGATTACTTCGGTGCGTCTGCATATTGAGCAGGACCTTAATCTATCGAGTGTGTAAATGTCACTTTCATGCTTTCTATATTTTTATTTGTCAGAGGGAGAGGGGGGGATGCGGAGGCAATGCCAACCTTCTGCTGTCGTGATGCATAGTCCTTTGCTTCTGCCAACTTGTTTGAGCCAATATTTACAAGGTTGAGCTAATACTGTCACATAGTCGACATTACCGCCAGTGGTTGTACAGCTGTAGAATCTGGGCCTTTCATGTACAATGTGACCGGGGAACACTTTAAATAAATGATGAAAGGCTTTTAAAGGCAAGTAAAGGTTATTGTTTATGTAATGAAAAAATATAGAATTTCTAATATACAGATGTAGTGAATGCAAATAACATTGAAGCGATGCCACTTTGTGTTATCCTGGTGTGTTGGACCTCTTTATCTCTATGGTGTTGTAGTGCAGGTAAACAGTGATGCATATGGATTCCCACTCTCATATTTGTTGTGCTGGTTTGCCAGAGCTGCCAGACCAATGTGCTGCACACCTAATGGAAAGAGGAGAGGCCTGGTATCACATTGAGTAGTGGTCCAGTGATATGGTCCAGCAACTTCAAGTAAATGTGGCATGCTATATGAGCAGTGCATTATGCTATGCAACTAGTACAGTGTGCCGCCATTGTGTCTCGCAGACGCTAAATCAGTACTTTCTGTATTTTTTTATTTTTTTTTCAATCTGTTTTTATTGAAGGGTTCATAAGTACACATAACGGAAACATTCCGTAATATCCAATAGAAAGGAAACATCTCAAACAGCGAGTAATAGACAAAAGCTACCAATAAAGAATATATCTGAAAACATTTCATCAAATACAGGTCCCATATTGTTCAGAACCCAAACAAATTTTTAAGGAAGAATAATGCTAAGCAGTAGTTACTAGCATATAGTAAAACCCGTAGATAGGGTTTTTTCTGTATTTAATTCCACAAGGCTTTCAAGATCTCCACCTCATGTCATTCAATAGGAATCTTCATTGTTTCAGCAATGTTCTCCGAACCTGAACTCTCAGCCTTTGACTCCCAGTGGCTGGAGAAGTTAAAAGCCATCCTAGGGAGTCCCGTAAAACATGGATACAGCCATGAAGTTAAATGCCGAGCGTTCGGGTACAGGGAATGTTGCCGAACCTGAATAGTTCAGCAATTTCGCTCAACACTAGTCCTAGACCATGTTCACACAATGTTTATAGTATTTTTAGCCATAAAAAAATGGCTAATTTTTAGAGATGAGCGAACCTGGAGCATGCCCGAGTCCATCCGAACCCGAACTTTCGCCATTTGATTAGCGGTGGCTGCTCAACTTGGATAAAGCCCTAAGGCTATGTGGAAAACATGGATATAGTCATTGGCTGTATCCATGTTTTCCAGACAACCTTAGAGCTTTATCCAAGTTCTGCAGCCCCCGCTAATCAAATGCCAAATGTTCGGGTTCGGATTGACTAGAACCCGAACCCGGTTCGCTCATCTCTACTAATTTCATTTAAAAAAAGAATGGAAAAAAATGGCTTTTATGTGTGCACTAATGCCCATGTTCTACTTTTAATGTAGAAGTCCAGGCAGGTAAATTTTGTTCAAACTTGCTGGGGAGGGTGAGAAAAATAATGTGCACTTACCTCCCTGGCTCCAGCCATGATGGCATCCATATGCCACTCCGGTCTCCGGCCCCTAGCTACTTCCTGGTGTAGAGACAGACTTAGCAGGTATCAGGACTGCTTAACCAATCAGCGGCAAAGGCCGAACCCCGCTACAGCCACTGACCAGAGCCCAAAGCGATGGATCAGCGCTGGAGCCAGGGAGGTAAGTGCACATAATTTTTTTCACCCACCCCTTCCTCGGCAAGTTTGAAAAGAATATCCCTGCCCAGACTTCTCCTTTAAGTTCAACAGAACTAAGCACAACAGAAAATATACATAGGAGAATAGATTTTATTTTGTAATATTTGCTGAAACTAAAATGGTGTCATTATAAAGGAACTCATCTGGCAAAAAAAACAAGTCGTCTTATGGCTACAATAACGGTAAGATAAAAAAAAAAAAAGTTATTGCTTCCAGAATGTGGTGATAAAACAACAAGAAAATTGCCGTGCTCCTAAGGCCCAAACTAGCTGCTTCCTTAAGGGGTTAAGAAGCGTTTATCCTGATGCAAGGTTGTGGTGACATAGAGATATTAGAAAGCCGCTCTTACTGGCTTACAGAGAAGAAAGGCGTTCAGTGTAGTATACAGCAATGAGCCTGATTCCCTCAAAGCCCATACCATACATTTACAGAACAAAGTAATGACACCATACATGATATGAAAGTCTACCCTGAATTAAAAGGCTTCTATTATTTTGCTTTGAAACCTGCCTCGATGTTTAGCGTGAACATATTGAAGATTAAAGGCAAAAAAAACTATTGCTAGTATATAAACATACAATTAATATTTATGCTACAAAATGTAAAGTTCCTATTCCGTGAGATGAGAAATGATTGCGGATCATACAGAACCTGCTCGCTCTCTTCCTTTTATGTGTCTGTCTTTATATTTGACTTTCATTAAAACATGCCTAAAGGACGATGGGACGATCCAGAAGTGGAGGAAGAGCCTATATATATATGTAAGGGTAACAGAGGAATATAAATCTCTAGTTGTGGAAGGGGTAGTATACTCAGGTAAAACCCTTGTTTTGAAGGGGTCCCCCAATAATAAGCTGATCCAGGGGGGGGGGGGCTGTTTCTGAAAGCCTTAGCATAAATATATTATATAAGTAGTTTTTTGCCATTGCAACTATTTGTACATTAAAGGAGTTATCCAGTGCTACAAAAACATGGCCACTTTTCCCCCTCTCTTGTCTCCAGTTTGGGTGGGGTTCAGAACTCAGTTTCATTGAAGTAAATGGCGCTTAACTGCAAACCACACCTGAACTGGAGACAAGAGAGGGGAAAAGTAGCCATGTTTTTGTAGCACTGGATAACCCCTTTAAGGGCAGCTTTACACAGGACGGATCGCAGCAGAAATCTAGTTTCCGAGCGAGATCCGTTATGATCCAAGGTCCTGGCAGTTCCTATGTGAATACATACTTGTAGCAGATCTTTCAGACCCCAGCGAGTATGTAAACCACCCGCCCCCTTAACCCACACGCTGCCGGCACATACATCACCCATCTTTTTTTCTTTCCTGCCGCACGGGCTCCCGGCTTTTTGCTTTATAGCTCAGCCAATCGGTGCGTTGCTCAGCCGCAGCCAATGATTGGCTGGGTAGGAGAGCAGGAATGTGTAACGCCTGGAGTAGTGGATCCACTGGACCGGCACCAGCGATGGCACAAACCTCACCAGGGAGCGGAGTCTAAGGGGCCGCTGGTTTTCACCAGAGCCCGCCGCAAGGCGGGATGGACTTGCTGCGGCGGGCGACCCCCAGGTCGCTACCCCTGGCTTGGTTGCTGGTGACGGCAGGCGAGGCGTGGCAGGAGCAGTAGGCAGGAGATGGCACTGGCAAAGGTCTGCAGGTGAGAGCGCACGTGACAGGCTGAACGCAGGAACAGATGGAGTGGCTGGGAAACAGGAACCAGGAACAGGGACTGGGAACCGGGTAACGGATAGGACTCAGGAACAGGGACTGGGACCAGGTAACAGATAGGACTCAGGAACAACAGGGAGCTGGGCCAAACGCTATGGGAAGCATGTAGAGGCTCCAACACTAAGGACAGGGCATGCTGGGATTTATAGGGGAGTGATTGGGTGCAACTACCAATTAGGAGCGCACTGCCCCTTTAAATCTGAGACAGCCGGCGCGCGCGCGCCCGAGGGGGCGGGGGCGCGCGCGCCCGCCGGCACAGCGGGCGGCCGGGGCGGGGAGAGGTGAGGCGCCCCCCGGGGCCGAGGTGACAGCAGCGCCGGGTCCCCGACTATGGACACCGGCTGCTGCATAGGGCAGGCAGCGGTCGCGGCGGCGGCCCGGAACGCGGGACGCCGCCGCGGCCGTAACAGTACCCCCCCCCTTTGGCCTCCCCCTCGTTCTTGCCTGCAAATGGTACAGGAAGCCACCAAGTCTTTGACATCTTGGGATAGGCTGGGCCACCAGTAGTGGCGAGAGATCCGTTGGCCGGTCTTACGGACTCCCGGGTGCCCGGCCTCCAACGAGGAATGTCCCCAGTTCAAAATACCTCTTCGAAGCGCAGGGTGAACATGAGTCTTTCCGGGGGGTACTCTCTGAAGAGTGGAGGTGACGACTGGTACTAGGCGATCAGGCGGTATAACGTGGCAAGGGACCTTCTGTAAGTTCTTCCGGTGGTGAGAGAACACGACCTTAGCCTTGGGTACGGGGAGAGGGTACACCTCGGCAGAGAAGGCATCCGCCGAGTCTTGGTCTTCTGCCGGTAGGCCGGATAGAGGCTTGGCCGGGACAGGAAATGACATAATACACTTGGTCTGAGGTGACTTGAGACACTGGTGGGAACAGTCCTGACCCCAACTGAGAATCTCCCCGGTTCTCCAGTCCAGCTGAGGGGCATGTTCTTGTAGCCACGGGAGTCCCAGGAGGACCGCGGGGGAAGAATGGGGCAGGACGTAGAAGGATATCTCTTCTTGATGTGAAGGACCCACCTGGAGGACTAAAGATGCGGTCTGGTAGTACACACGGTCGGTAAGAATTTCGCCCGTGACCGAGGAGATAGTCAGGGGCCTGGCTAGTCGGGTCACGGGTAGCCGCCATCTTTGGACCAATGTTGCCGCAATAAAACTGCCTGCTGACCCCGAATCGAGGAAGGCAGTAGTCAGATGATTTTGTCCTGAGGGAGTCCGGATGGAAACTGGCATAGACAGACTTGGAATGGTGGCATTTACACCTAGGGACACCTGTCCCACCGGACCTAGGTGCGAGCATTTTCCGGATGTTTGGGGACGTAGGGGACATCCCAGCCGGAAGTGATCGGAACCACCGCAATAGAGACAGAGATTCTGCTCCAGGCGCCGGATTCTTTCATCAGGCGTCAGGTGAGCCCGTTCCACCTGCATAGGAATCTCAGGAGAGGGTTGGGACATCGAAAGGTCAGGATTCTGGAAAACTGGCGCCAGCTGGGGATGGCGACGGGAACGGGTTAGTAAATGTTCATGCCGAACCTCCTCCTCCCTCTCCGAAAAACGAGTATCAACTCGGGTGGCCAGTAGAATGAGTTCGTTCAGGGAGGTAGGCAGGTCTCGGGCAGCGAGCACGTCTCTCACACGACTAGACAGGCCCTTCTTGAAGGTGGCCAATAGGGCGGCCTCGTTCCAGTCCAATTCAGCTGCCAGGGTGCGGAACTGGATGGCGTAGTCACCAACAGAGGAGCTGCCTTGAGAGAGGTTGAGGAGAGCAGTCTCGGCTGAAGAAGCACGGGCAGGTTCCTCAAAGACGGAGCGAAACTCGAATAGGAAGGCCCGGAGATTGGCAGCAACAGGATCATCACGGTCCCACAGTGGCGTGGCCCAGGCCAGGGCTCTACCCTCTAATAGGCTGATGATGAAAGCCACTTTAGAGCGCTCGGTGGAAAACTGACTACTCAAAAGTTCAATGTGCATGGTGCACTGAGTCAGGAATCCTCTGCACAACTTAGAGTCCCCAGAGTACTTGCTTGGGAGGGCCAGTCGGAGTGAAGAAGCAGCGTCAGGAGATGGTGTGCGCTGGGCAGTAGTCTGCTGCTGTAAGGCGGCAGTGAGTTGCTGGATCTGCTGTGACTGTTTCTGGATTTGTTGAGCCTGTTGCGCGACCACTCTGGCGACGTCACGGAGATCTGGCACCTCGCCGGGATCCATGGTTGGAGCCTACTATAACGCCTGGAGTAGTGGATCCACTGGACCGGCACCAGCGATGGCACAAACCTCACCAGGGAGCGGAGTCTAAGGGGCCGCTGGTTTTCACCAGAGCCCGCCGCAAGGCGGGATGGACTTGCTGCGGCGGGCGACCCCCAGGTCGCTACCCCTGGCTTGGTTGCTGGTGACGGCAGGCGAGGCGTGGCAGGAGCAGTAGGCAGGAGATGGCACTGGCAAAGGTCTGCAGGTGAGAGCGCACGTGACAGGCTGAACGCAGGAACAGATGGAGTGGCTGGGAAACAGGAACCAGGAACAGGGACTGGGAACCGGGTAACGGATAGGACTCAGGAACAGGGACTGGGACCAGGTAACAGATAGGACTCAGGAACAACAGGGAGCTGGGCCAAACGCTATGGGAAGCATGTAGAGGCTCCAACACTAAGGACAGGGCATGCTGGGATTTATAGGGGAGTGATTGGGTGCAACTACCAATTAGGAGCGCACTGCCCCTTTAAATCTGAGACAGCCGGCGCGCGCGCGCCCTAGGAGGCGGGGACGCGCGCGCCGGCCGGCACAGCGGGAGACAGGAGCGTGGAGAGGTGAGGCGCCCCCCGGGGCCGAGGTGACAGCAGCGCCGGGTCCCCGACTATGGACACCGGCTGCTGCATAGGGCAGGCAGCGGTCGCGGCGGCGGCCCGGAACGCGGGGCGCCGCCGCGGCCGTAACAGAATGTTTGTGCCTGAAAGATCTGCTGCAAGTATGTATTCACATAGGAACTGCCAGGACCTTGGATCGTAATGGATCTCGCTGCAAAACTCTCAACGAAATGTCCAATGCGATCCACTGTGTGTGTGAAGCTACCCTGAAAGACTATACATAGTACTATACATAGTATCTCTACCTTTAGAACTTTGTTTGAGCACCATGTCACGGCGGCGGCGGCGTCCTGTGCTCCAGGCCGCCGCCGCAACCTCCCCCCTGTCCCCATGCAGCCCGGGGTCCATGTGCAGGGACCCGGCGCTGCTACTAGTTCGGCCCTTGGGGGTGCCTCACCTTCCTCCGCTCCTGTCTCTTGGTGGACCGGCCGGCGCGCGCGTCCCCGCCTCCTAGGGCAGTCCGCTCCTAACTGGTTCTTGCACATCACACTCTCCTATAAATTCCAGCCCTGCCCCACTACAGGTGTTGGAGCCTCTACATGCTTCCCATAGCGTTTGGCCCAGCTCCCTGTTGTTCCTGACCTCAGTCCCTGTTCCTAGTCCCTGTCCACTGTCCCGCTCCCTAGTCCCTGTCCTCTGCTTACCCTTTGTTTCTGTGCACTGCCTGCCACCTGCGGTTACGCCTACAGACCTCTGCCTGCATTACCATCTGCCTACTGCTCCTGCCACACCTCGCCTGCTGTCACTAGCAACCAAGCCAGGGGTAGCGATCTGGGTTTCGCCTGCCGCAGCAAGTCCATCCCGCCTTGGGGTGGGCTCTGGTGAAAACCAGCGGCCCCTTAGACTCCGCTCCCTGAAGCAGTTACTACCATCGCTAGTGACAGTTCAGTGGATCCACGACTCCAGGCGTTACACACCATCAGCAGTTGCAGTTGTCACAGCAGCGTTGGCTCCTATGTAGTGTTAAGCACTTAAATCCTCGAGTGGTCGACTTGAGTAAGGACCTCCATTGAAATCAATAGGGAACTTGAGCATTTACCAGATGTCCCCTGCTCAGCAGAGCGGATGTTGCCTGGTTAATCTATTACAGTTCTTGTTCAAATTTTTGTATATTTTATACCTTGAAGGGATGTTTAAAGTTAATGGACCATCAGGTACATCGCTTTGGGTTCTTTACATAAATGTACTGGCGCCAGCGCTGGGATGACTTCAACTATAGTTGAGAAAGGCTAACGCTGAAACATCCTGTTGTGCTTACTATGGAAATATATTTACTAGAATAAATCTATGAAGCATTTATGGTGAGTGCCGGGATTGACTTTTTGCAGTATTTCCAAGCACTGGCCCGGCATGAAGCACTGGGGGTGGGCCCACCTGCCCCCAGTGTAACAAACCCCCCTCCCTTCTGTGACGTCGCTCCATTAATTCTAATGGAGCCGCATCAAAGAGGGGAGGGAAGATCGTCACACTGGGGGTCAGCGGGCCCACATCTGCCCTTCATGCCGGGCCAGTGCTTGGGAATAGACTGACGCCGTGCGCAGGAACCAGGATGGCCACCACCAGCACCCCCCCTTCCATAGCATCATACCTGCGGACAGAGATATATTGGAGAGGAAAAAGGCAGAAACAGGCACTATTAGGTAATTCTGTGCAACAGATCTGCAAAAATTATCATTTTAACAAATGCACCGCTGTCTTCTTTTCCCGTTGATGCATTTTCTAAAGGGTAAATTTTTTGTCTAACAGATTTAGTGAATTTGCCATGCAGAAACCTATGTGTAAAATTATTCTGCACTGCATGTTTAATGGTGGGGTGGAGAAGGAAAGTAATGAGATGTATAGTGGGAACATTCCAGCGAAAATAGGACCATTGGGTTTTTCTGCTAATCTTTCTGTTGATGGGCAGAAGGAATTATTGGATTTGTGTGAGCTTTGGGGGAGGAGAGGGATGCCAGTAGTAGTATGGAAACAGAAGTAACATGTTTTGTCAGTGGGAAGAAAATAAATGATACAGCTATATGCTATGCCTCTGAATAGTGGTCCAACAGCTACTGTATGTACATGGACAAGCTGTGCTCCCCACCATGTAAGAGGGTGGAGAATAAAGTGTTATCAAACCAACATTTAAAAAGGCTGATCCTCAACTCCCTCCAGAGACCATACTGGTGCATGTTTTTGTAGGTCCTGTTTTGCATATTAAAATTTTTGGGGGCATCAGTGGAGACTCTTGATTGAATACTTCATTGGAATGGATGGATGCCTGCCTGCTTGTCATGATCGCAATACTCGCAACTGAGTTAGACTTTGACTAAAGTTTTTTTTGGTCCATACAAGACCCTGATTAACCCGCTCAGTTGCCCCATTGTGGTGGGATAGGGTTCTGTGAGAGAAAAGCTTTCAAAATTTCTGGGTTGGTTCATGAGACCCTTTGCTCTAGTGATAGGCAGTTTGTGAATGATAAGTTCAAAATTAATGAATTTTGAAAGTGAATTATATGATCTAGTTCACTTTCCTGGCAAAGATTAGTTCATTATGAACTACAGCCAGGACTTATCCTCACTCTTTGATAAATATGCTTCTAGTTGCTGCCTTACTGCTTTTCAGCTCAAACATTCACCATAAGTCAGTACCTCTAGCCACCATAGGTGTCACTGCTGAGCGAGATATTATATATATACATATATATGTGATTGAACTAGACTGTCCTGATTTGTTTTCCTGCCATTTAGCTCAGTAGCTTACTGATCACATGACGATCATTTATGATCCTCCTTAGGACTGTACTTCTCTTTACTCCACCAAATATCTTGATCCTATTGGAATCTTTTAGCAATGTTTTTATTGGCATTTTGCCTAAATTGGCATTTTGCCTAAATGAACTAGGTTTCCCACCACTACTTTGCTTCACCATATAGCTTCATATCTTAAAGGGGTATTCCAGGAAAAATTCCCTTTTCCCCTAATCAACAGGATAAGGGAAAAGTAGAAGATTGCGGGGGGCCGACCTCTGTACCCCCTGCCGATCTGTTAAAACAGAGCCGTGAATAAGGTGCATGACCCGCAGCTCTATTCAGTCCTATGGAGGTGCTAAAGAGTGCCGAGTAAGCACTCTTCCAGCTTACTCAGCTCTCTATGGCACCTCCATAGGAATGAATAGAGCTGCGGGTTACGTGCCGTACTCACAGGGGCTGATACTGAGATCGTGGGGGGTACAGAGGTCAGACCCTCCTGCGATCTCCTACTTTTCCCTTATCCTGTGGATAGGGGAAAAGTGAATTTTTCCTGGACAACCTCTTTAAAAATATGAAGATGCTTAAGAAGACTGTTTATAGCTTACGTATAGCCTTGAATTGGTAAGTATAATGCTGCGTTTACACGGAGCCATAATTTGCCCGATCGTACGATTAACGATTTTGGAGTAGCGATTTTTTTCATAACGATCAGCGTTTAGACGGAATGATATATCGTACGGGAAAAATCGTTTTGCGATTGCTTAAGCCTATCTCGCACATAGGTTAAATCGGTGAACGACTGTTTACACGGAACGATCTGCGAATTTTTTGCAAACGACGATTTAAGAACATGTTGTAAGATCAAAATGAACGATTTCTCGCTCGTCGTTTGGTCGTTCGCTGCATTTACACGTACGATTTCGTTCAAATTTGATCGTTATCGTGCAAATTCGAACGATAATCATTCAGTGTAAACGCAGCATTAGTCTTTACTCTTGGCTAAGGCATAAGGATGCTATCCATGCACATCAGCACCTGCTACTTAGAATTGGAATAGGTGCAAAGTGATATATTTTGGTGTTTAGATGTTGAGCTGTACCTGGAGGATGACAGTCTTCACAGTAAGCACTGTAGAAAACATACAGCAGCTAACTCATTGTTACATTTAAACAGTCATCATCACCCTATGCACTAAAAAAATCATTGCCTCTTGGTTATTTTCTCCGGCTGCTCTGGATCAATAGTGACTGTAGTCGTTCTCTTTTTACAGTCACATGAGTTTACGGATCGTTTAAGGCAATGCAGTTATCCTGAAGATGTCACTCCATGAGTGAATTTGGAAAAGGAAAAAACAGGCAGTTCCTGTACACCCACCCATTCAATCTCTCCGAATTATACAGTATGCTCCTATTATCCCATAGGGCAATTACATGTTAGGAATTTACAGAGGGTACAATATAGCCTGACACCTAATGGCTCAACAAATTAACATCATGCGGCAAAACGCAAATGGATACACACAAGACTGCGAGCGATAAATGTCAGGGAATACTGATAATGCAATTAAACGTGACTCTTAATCCAAGCATAAGCATTGCCTAAATACTGAACACAGAACCGCGCACATTGCGGATGGATGCTCTATTATGTGTTTCTAATGGCAGTAATAAGGATTTTATGCCTGCGCGGGTACTGCAGTAAGACCGGTCACTAGGAATTTGCTGCATTGTAACAAGTTTTAAATGTAATTATGGATGAAAATCATTTTTGGACACTGCAGAAATGCAAAATTTTACTGAATCATTTAAAGGGGTACTCCGGGCTGGAGGGCTTTTTTTGCCTATGGCCGGGGAGGAGGTGGATGAGGGCAATGACGTCCCCTTCCTCCCTGGTTACAGCGTCATGTCCCGGATCACGCCGGTCCGGTCCACGATGCCCAGCCTCTTCCTGGTCTCTGACGTGGGCTAGAGACTTGACGTTTCAAGTCCGCTCAGCCAGTCAGTGGTACAGACAGGATCCTGCCTCTGCCACTGGATGGCTGAGCGGACTTGAAACGTCACGTCTCAAGCCCCTGCAGAGACCAGGAAGCGACCGGGGAGCACGATCCGGGACACGTCGCTGAAACCGGGGAAGTAAGACGACATTGCCCTCTTCTCCCTACTCCCCGGCAATAGGCAAAAAAGCCCCCCAGCCCAGAGTACCCCTTTAAAGGGATTGTCCACTAAGAGGGTAACGGATGTGTAGAGAACATGACAAATAACTTATAGGCTATGTTCACACTACGTAAAACACAGTCCGTTGCATAGCATCGGATGGTGTTATACTGCCAGATGCGGGGCAGCGTTCGGCACGTTCCCGCAGCCTATACAGCTTTTTTACAATTGAATTGCGGGCACCGTTGGGTGTGCCTGCAATTCAATTAACCATTGACTACAATGTAAAGAACGGCCGCCGGCCGTACTTTACATTGTGTGAACAGCTATTGTTTCTGGACACTGTTCACTTATCTTCATTATTTTAACGCCCATTCTAAAGAACGGATGGTAAAATAATAAAAGGGGAACACAGGGGGCCGCATTGCATTAAGTTCAATGCATTGCTGCCGCTGCAGAAAGGAGCGGGTGCTAATTTTATTGCAATCAGTGTCCGTTCTTTTCTAAGAACAAATGTTGCGTGAGCATAGCCATAGGGTAAAGCAATTGAATTGTACCCATGACTGCTCACAACACACTGTAATTTTCAAGGCTCCCTACGTTATTAGTCTACAACACCATGGAAACTACATACAGGAATGGGGACTCCTGCAAAAGGTTACTGCATGTGGATGAAAGGAGGTAAGCAGTCAGCACCTGTCCCAGCAAATGCTCACTGACAGCAGGGCATACAGTGTATAGCTTTTTGCTTAGTACATAGAGGAGCATGGACTCCTGTATGTAATTTCTTCGGAACTACACTATAAGAGAATCACAGAAAGTATGTAAAGAAGCAAGAGCCCCCACTCCTGTGCATAGCTTTCAAGGTGTCTCACCAATAGTATCCACTTTTTTCTACTAATTTTAAATTGCATTGCAATCTGGACTATTGTTGTACAGGGTACAGTACAAAAGTCTCAGGACATCCTTTTACTTCAAAAACAAAGGAGAAAATTAAGTATCTAAATAATTCAGCCAGTAAGGGGTGAGGGGCCTATCTTTTAGGCTATGTCTGGAACATGGCCGCCATCTTTAAACCTGGGCATGTTTTTCCAATTGGAAGTTAGTCATGTAGTATATTAGACCAGACCGGAATAACAGTCTCAGAAATCATTTGTCGTCCTAAGATCTGCAGTTTTTAAAGTTATCAACACAAAAAGTTCTAATGAAGGTTTATAGCGATTGGATCCAGCGGCTTCAGCTCTGTGCTCAGCACCATGGACAGCAAGTCAAGTAGCTGTATATCACATGGAACATTCCCGATTGCTGTTGCAATTTTCTGTAACTTACAGGGTGTCCGGATATTGATTGTATTCACGATTGATTTAAAGGGGCTACCAAATAAAATAAGGATTCTTAATCTTTCCTACCCTGATTGTGATTTTGTCAGGTCTCCATTTTCTGGTATCATCTTGACACGCAGGAAATGTCTATAGAGATCACTGAGGACCTGATAAGTGTTGGAACATCAGCTGCCATGAATCAGTGAATTGCGTAATCCTTATTTTATTTCAGTCCAATCTGCCCCTTTTTAAAAAAAGATTTATCCTGTCATACAACCTCCCTAACGTTTTGCATTTCCATCAACACACTGTACCATATGTGACACAATGCACGTGTACTTTGCACTTTCCCATTTCTATATTTCTTAACGTGTTCCATTTATTTTTTTTAAATACTGTCATTAATAATAGAACTGTACCTGACGTCTCTGAGTTGTTAAGTGCTCCCACAGCGGTGACCAGTTCTTGTTGAGGTATGGCGGCACTAGACGTACGTTGACTTGCAATCAATATTCTACTCTTTGCGGACGGCAACCTGGAGACGGCTCCCAACCCGAGCTGTGGTCTTAGGATCATGGTGGATCTGTAGAAGCTTGGTGGGACTTCATAATGGCTAAATGTTGAGGGACAAAAGTCATCTTTCCTTTGCCTTTCACCTGTCTGTATATAAGAAACACAAGGTATACATTTTAATATATTCAAAGTGCACTTGAAGAAATACAACATTTGATTTGTCCTTGAGGCAAAAGCACAACACGCTAGGAGACTGGAGACTACTGGCACCATTCCATCACATTTCTTTCAGGGATTAAATATCATTTATTTTCTTAAGACCTCGTAAGCAGCTAGAGCATGAACTTAACACTAGAAATCTCTTTCTACCCAACAGAGGCTACAAATAAAATAAAAAATAGACTGTTGTGTATTATGTACGATAGAATGGTCCCAAGAGTTCACCGAGAAGAATTGCCAAGTATGATATATATGTTATACAATGACAGAATGCCCAGTAATACTACTCTTTGCAATAAAAGTCCACCTTTGAACCCCCCCCCCCCCTTAACATTTTTTCATACTCTCTAAGGACATGACTTAATTTGACCAATGTCACTGCATTTTTTGTTGTTGTTTTTCCATCATTGCAGCTCTTATTTTTCTGTCGCTTTATGGTAGTTTGTACTGTATTTTTGGAGACATGCTATTTTCTTTTTTCTAATTTTCCTATTATTTTAGGGGTTAAAAATAATAATTTTGTCATTTTTTTCTTTGGTTTACTTTATTTTCTGTTCTTAAAGTTCATGATATGGTATGGATGACATGTTAGAGGTTCCACATCTACACTGATACCAGATATGTATAGTTTTTAGGGAGCACTAATGGGGTTACAGAGGGTGTACCCTTCCTTTGTTGAACGACTTAGTTTCTGCAGCTGCTACCCCACACAGCTGAGATCAAAGTTAGGGTATGTTCACACTGAGCAAACACGGCGGAATTCCGTGGCGAGTGTGTGAAGTGAATGAGAGGGTGCGCGCCCCACCGCTGCCGCCGCTCTCCGCTCGGAGAAGTGACATGTCCCTTCTTTGGAGGAGCGCACTCTCCCATAGATGGGTTATGAAACGCTGAGACAGGCGGAATTCCACAGCGGAAAGTTTCGCCGCAAAATTCCGCCTGTTTTACTCAGTGTGAACATATCCTTACAGCAGTATATCAGTACCCACTGCGCCATGATGGTTCACTGGACAAACCCATTCACGACGGCTGGGTTCACACTACGTTTTTGCAATTGTTTTTGTAATCTGTTCTTTTTTTCATTCATTTCGCAAAAAAAAAAAAAAAAAACAGAAACAGAAAAACTGATGCATTTGTGTGCTTCCATTTTTATCCGTTATTCTATTGACTTCCATAAAAAAAAAATGGATCAAGACGCAACTTTTTTTTTTAATGTACACAAAATAAGGTCAGCTACATTTTTGTGTACATAAAAAAAAAACATTTTGATCCGTTTTTTTTTTTTCTATAATGGAAGTCAATAGATCAAAATGGATGCACACAAATGTATTCGTTTTTCCATCCATTTTTTTTATTTTTTTTGCAAAAACAGATGAAAAAAAATGGATTGCAAAAACTTAGTGTGAACCCAGCCTACAACTTAAAGGGGTCATCTGGGGTGCAGAAGACGGACAAAGCCTTCTGCTCCCCAACGTCTTTCCGAGACGTGGAGGAGGCGGCCTCAGAGTACCGTAGTGAGGCTGCAGTTTTTACTTTTGACCACACCATACATTATATAACTCTTATACAATACTGTGCACGTAGGAAAAATGAAACACAAATATCCTGACCTTTTAGAGTTAAATCTCCTGATGGCAGAACTAGACAATTCCCTTCTTTTACACCAGTGATGTATAGGAGATATCAGTATCCGGGCAGTGGAATATTATGGAATGCATCTCAGGCATACTGAGATAGACATACATTAGGATGAATGTATCTAATGCTCTGCTCTTCAAGGGACTTTGCCATTACATATATATAGATTAAAGTATTTTTAGAGGTTACACTTTAAAATAGCTGACAGAAGGGAAAATTGCTAGGGAGCACTCTATTTTTTTACTGACTGCCAATATCAAATGTGTCAAATTTATCATATTGCTGCATAATGTATGATGAACTTGATATGTTTAATATGAATATTTTTTGTAACCTTCCATGTCACTACCTGTAAAAAAAATAAAAATATAGAAATCTGCAGTTTTAAAGGGGAACTATCAGCAGGTTAGACAAATCTAACCTGCTGATAGTCCCCTATAGTGCACAGGGCATTGAGGAGGAAGGTATGTGTGTAACCTTCCTCCTCTGTGCCCTTCTTGTGCTGTTAGTAAAGTAATCCTCGGTCTGGAGCACCCTTAGGAGCACTGCCCCACCCCCAGAGCGCCAATCCGGCCCACTCACTCCATTGATTACCTACAAAACCAGGGACTTTCTTTGGTTCACAATACCAATAGCATATTATGTGCCACTACTTTTGTAGGTAACGGCCACTGCTTTCTTCTTCTCCCTCTATACTGACCTTTGCACAGTGCAAGCTTAGAAAACTCTCCAATAGTATTCAATGAGTCGGCTCCAAACTATTGTGGCCATAGAGCCACTCTATAGCATATTTCTAACTACTGTTAAATGCCGCTCAGGCAAGATGTCTGCCCCATGAACATCTACAGAAAATGTAATAAAAAATAATCTACAATTGGAAAATAAAAACAAAAAGGGGCAAAAGATTTTGGATCTGTCTCTCAATTTAATCAGTGAAACAAAAAAAATATACAGTATAAGCGAAACATTCTTGTTAGTGCTCAAGCTTCCGCCTACTGCCATATATAAATAAAAGCTAGCACAGACCACCATGCGGCCCTGACATCCCCAATTGGGAACGATTGGTAATAGTTTACATGACTTTAATTGAACTTTTTAACATTTTTTTAATGTTTTTCAAAAAACTTATTACTGTATGCTGTTTATAAAAAAAAAAAAAAAATCACATCATTTTGGCCAGTTAAATGGAGCGTCCTGCATGTTCAGTTCATTAAACTGGAACTTCTGCCTCACTGGGTGCAGCTCCTGCTTCTCTTCTGTCTGTAACAGGTGCAGGCGAGAATGATCAGACCTGCTTGACTTTTTAACTCTTGAATGGGGTATGTGAGTGTTAACACAGATCAGTCCATTTTACAGAATTTAGCTGGAATAAATAACTGGCTAAGCAAAAAATTCCCTAGATACTGCCTTAAATGAAGGCAGCAAAAACTAGTGATATACATGCTGAACAAATGGGTGTATAACTAACATCACTATGTTCAGCCGTTCTCCTAATATGCAGGAGAATAGGATTTTTGCCGCACCCTTCCCCCCACCCTCTAGCTGCTGATTGGCAGTTGACTACATATACACAGCATGGATAGATAACTGCCAATCAGCAGCTGGTGAGCGGAGTTTTCTGCTTTTCATGAATATCCAGGACTACTGAGCTCATGCACATAATGGAGAGAACTACTTATTGTCCATGTTATTCAGGAGGATATCTCCGAATGACAGGAAATGACAGTACAGAGTATCACAGCGGATTTTGCTGCTGAACTTGTCCTTAGGGACATTTGGATCAAGGCCTGTGGGTAGATTTGCACTCCCACTGGATCATGCATAACTTAGCTTTATTTTGTGTTCTTGCATGTTGTGTTGCTCACAATAACTAGGTGTCTCTGGAGTCTGGTGATGACTTAGGCCTGGTTCTATTACCTGCTGCTTGAAGAAATTATCCAGGTCTATAAAAGGGAAAGCTGCTTTCTAGCAAAAACAGCACCACCCCTGTGGTATTGCATTTCAGCTCCATTCACACCCAAACCGAAGACAAGAGTGGTGCTGTTTCTGGAAGAAATTGGCCATGTTTTTCTACAACTGATTAAACCCTTTAATCTGCTCTGGATATAGGGCTAGTGGCTTCCTACAGCTCTGCTCTTGGGTCTGTGAGTCACTTGCGAACTTGCAATACACTCAGGCAATGTTGATGTCTCAACTGACCTGACTATACTGGAACCTTGGCTCTCCTCCCCAGTGTGACACTACTGAAGTTTCTTTTCTTTTAAATGTGTCACTGTCGTTTAGTTTTTTTTTGTTTGTTTTTTTTTCAGAAATCAATAGTACATATTTAGTTATATTTAGTTATATTTTAATAAACTTTGTATTTGGGTTTATTAGCCGAAAAAAGCATTTTTACCATGAAAAAGCAGTTTGAAGCTCTCCCCCCTGTCTTCATGGTTTTTTATGGAGAGGGGAGGGGTGGAGGGAGATGAGGCACCAAAACAGGACAATAAAGAGTTAATTTACAGCTACATCACCGGCCTATCTTCTCTGAAGTCAGCACTGACCTCTCTGACCTCTAAATGGCTGCTTTCACACAGGTCCCGCTGTGTAATCCTTTGTCCTCTGCTGGCGACTAATCTCCCTCCTCCCTCCTCCCCTCTCCATAGGTTACACAGGGCCCGACTGATGTAAAAGAGTTGAGATTTCCTGATAATGAGCAGTGAATGAGAGAGAAGGGGGGGGGGGGCTCGGGAAAGGCTTTTTGAATGCAGATAATGGCATATTTGCCTAATAAACCCAATTACAAAGTTTCTTAAAATCGCCTGGACTATTGAGTTCTGCATAAAAAAAAAAAAAAACGGTGACACTTACCAACTTGTGACCAACTCATCTTTGGCATGCTAGAAGAACTTTTCTCCTACTGGGTGTATTCTCAGGCTTGGTTCCTTCCCTCTGCACTCCTCAAAGAGAATAGCACCTTCTCTATCCCTCTGCACAGGTGAGTGCCGGGCACATGCCACCTGTCCATGTGGAATATTCCAAGTATAACACAACAGATGCTGATGCCTTTTACATCAAATAAGTAGAGCCAAGCTTGCATTTCTGCAAAGATCAGGACTGGAACGAGAATGATTCACTGATATACAAGGTATAATCTTCAGTACTAATTATTCCATCAAAAATTAATTTCCCCATATCCCTTGTACTGATGAAGGTTAATAAGCCGGAAACAGCTGTATGTGTTACAGGGATGAATGGCTCTCTGTGTCTATCTGCTATACACTTGCTATTCTGGACTGGAATTGCAGGGAACGGCAGGGAACTGCAGGAGTCGTATGTAAAATGTATCATACAGGAAAACTAGAGCACTTATCTATAGGAAGCAATCAGCATTGCCAATTTATCTTTCAACATGTAAAATCAAGACCCCGGTTGTTTGATATGAGTACCTGCAGCAGTTTTTGTCATTTCCCCGTCATGTATTCCAGTTGGACTTTTTTTTATAAAGGATGTAGCCAGAATTTTTGTAAATTTGCAATATATGAAATAATTTAATTGTACTGGTCCTAAGTAGAGATGAGCGAGTAGTGAAATATTCAACTTTGAGAGAATTTGAATAGAATAGGCACCGAGATCGACTATTCAAACGAATATTCGATCCCATTATAGTCTATGGGGAAAAAATTCTACTGGCACAATAGGTATCACTTGCCTTTTACTGGGCAACTGGCACAATAGATATCACTTGCCTTTTACTGGGCAACTGGCACAATAGGTATCACTTGCCTTTTACTGGGCAACTGGCACAATAGGTATCACATGCCTTTTACTGGGCAACTGGCACAATATGTATCACTTGCCTTTTACTGGGCAACTGGCACAATAGGTATCACATGCCTTTTACTGGGCAACTGGCACAATATGTATCACATGCCTTTTACTGGGCAACTGGCACAATATGTATCACTTGCCTTTTACTGGGCAACTGGCACAATAGGTATCACATGCCTTTTACTGGGCAACTGGCACAATAGGTATCACATGCCTTTTACTGGGCAACTGGCACAATATGTATCACATGCCTTTTACTGGGCAACTGGCACAATAGGTATCACATGCCTTTACTGGGCAACTGGCACAATAGGTATCACGTGCCTTTTACTGGGCAACTGACACAATATGTATAATGTTTACGTGCCCTTAGTGGGCTAAACCAGGGACACTATAAGTCACTTGTACACACAGGGTACTGGAATGAATACACCTGCTGCTGCTGTTATATCATCTATTTCTTAGCACTGAGAAGAGCTTTGGATTCAGAGATGACTTTTTCGCTTGATCTTAGCCCTGAAAAGCACTTTTGGGTTCAGTAGTAATCCTGCCTGACCAAAACCTATCTCTCCCTGCTCGAAGATCTCTCCCTGACTAGGTTGAAAGTGCATCTGCGGTCGAGGCGGAAGTCAATTATTAAATATTCGAGGTCATGTGGTTCAGCCATCGAATGAGGGTAGACGACATTTTCGCGCTGCGTGCGTACTCCCAGGGTCCCTCACGGCCTCCCTGCATTGTGATTGGATTTAAAAAAACGCCAACTGCGATGGGAGGGCTTTCGAATGTTTCCCACGTATTCGTCACACTACTTGATTGAATTTGAATCTTTCGAATACCGCAATATTCGATTGAATACCATCTCGATCGAATTGTATTCGCTCATCTCTAGTCCTAAGTTGCAGACTGTATAATACTCCAGAGCTGCATTCACAATTCTTCGATTCGATATTGCAGACAGTTCAAAAACTTTACTGACACATTTCAAAGCCACTTACATAAGCTGTAGCATTAGAAGATAACTATAACCCCATAAATGTAGGACATTTATGGGGTTATCCAGAATTTTAAAAAGCACAGCTACTTTCTTGCAAAAATAGTGCCACCCCTGTTCTAGGTTGTGTGTGGTATTACAGTTCAGCTCCATTCACTTCAATGGAACTGAGCTGCATAACCCACATCCAAACTTGAGGACAGAACAGGTGTTTTTCATGAAGAAAGCAGGCATGTTTTTGTAAGTGTGGACAACCTCTTTAATTTTTTAATAAATCTTGGCTAGCTCAGATACACACATCCTGAATATATGGATTGTCCTACTATATTTCATAATTACAGATTTCTTCTCTGCAGGCTTCATTGTAATGTTCATTTTTCCTCAGTTAGTCTCTTATGGCTTCCACTCACTGCTCAAAAACAGTTGTCTTTCTATGTTTCTATACACACCCTAAGTAGCAGCAGCATAGAGGGCATTATAGAGCAGTAGTGAGCAATGTAAGCTGTGAAAGAGATGAGATGTAATGCTCACAATAACTTCATTCTCACATTCCCTTTGTAATCTCTGCTTGTTTCTGACTCTCTCCTGTCTCTGTCTCCTCCCATCCTATCTCTCTTCTTGCTTTAAAGGTGTACTCCAGTAAAAATCATTTTTTCTTTCAAATCAACTGGTTTCAGAAAGTTATATAGACTTGTAATTTACTTATATTTAAAAATCTCCAGTCTTCCAGTACTTATCAGCTGCTGTATGCCATATAGGAAATGGTGTATTCTTTTCAGTCTCACACAGTGCTCTCTGCTGCCACCTCTGTCTGTGACAGGAACTGTCCAGAGCAGGAGAGGTGGGGATTTGCTGCTGCTGATGTCAGCAGAGAGTACTGTCAGACTGGAAAGAATACACCACTTCTTGTAGGACATACAGCAGCTGATAAGTACTGGAAGACTGGAGATTTTTAAATAGAAGTAAATTACAAATCTATATAACTTTCCAAAACCAGTTAATTTGAAAGAAAAAGATGCTTGCTGGAGTACAGAATGTAATCTGCAGCATGTAATCTGATCCCTCAGAGAACTGCATTGCTCTTGTAAAGATAGGATGCGAGTGAGCTATTTTCCATAGTGAATTAGAGTTTAGGAGATGGTGTTTGTGTGGGGTGGGGGGTAGGGTTGGAGGTATTACAGGAAAGGATCCTAATGTGAGGAGGGAGAGAGATTTTTCTTTGATCATATACACTACAAAGTTTCTTACATTTGCTTGTACTATTGCTTTATGCAAAGTTCTTTGAAAATGTCTGTTTAAAATGGCAGCTATTCCCTTTAAATACCAACCAAAGGGTACAACCCGTCTAGCTCCCAGATAATAGCAGAAAGCAGCCGGAGGATGGACATACTGTAACCCTATGGAGGATTTCTGGCCGCATATAATGCGAATAATGATAATGCGCTGCACCTTGTACTCTAAGGGAATGTGGGCTATTCAGTGAAACTGCTGGAAAGAAGCCCACATTACCATCTGAATATGCACAAAATATCTCATCCATTATCACAGAAAGCTGTAGGTTAGCAATAACAGGCACACATTATGCAAAGAAAGCCAGCAATTGTCTTTATACAGAGGAAGTCGAAAGTCGTCTGAAGGTATTTGAGTAGAGGAAATACATTATTTCTTCTATAGAATACATAGCAGCAAGGCAGCAAATATAATTTAACTGAGGTGGGTATAATTCATCAAATTATTCCGAAGCTCGGTAAATTTAAAGAGGACCAGTCAGCATGTGTCGTATGTAATGCATGGGGATGGGGGGTAGGGAAAATCAATGTTTTTACCAGTGTTTTCCTGGTGTAAAAAAAAAGTTAGGTTGTTTTTTTTTTTCTTTGTTTTTTTTTTTTTAAATATGCAACCTTGACAATTTTTGTGCAATGCTCCTAAAGGGGAACTACAGTTAAAACAAAAAATCTTTCAAAGCAACTGGTGTCCAAAAGTTGAGTAGATTTGTCATTTATATCTTTTTAAAAATCTCAAGTCTTCCAGTACTTATCAGCTGCTGTGTGTCCTATAGGAAGTGGTGTTTTCTTTCCAGTCTGGTCCGGGTTTTCTATGGGAATTTGCTACTGCTCTGGACAGTTCCTGGCATGGACAGAGGTGGCAGCAAAGAGCACTGTGTCAGACTGGAAACAATACACCACTTCCTGCAGGACATACAGCAGCTGATAAGTACTGGAAGAGTTGAGACTTTTAAATGAAAGCAAGTTACAATTTTAAAAAACTTTCTGAAACTAGTTGATTTGAAAGAAAACATTTTTCACTAGAGTACCCCATTACATTTTGGGGCTGCGTTCACACTACGTATATTTCAGTCAGTATTGTGGTCCTCATATTGCAACCAAAACCAGGAGTGGATTAAGAACACAGAAAGGCTATGTTCACACAATGGTGAAATTGAGTGGATGGCCGTCATTTAATGGCAAATATTTACTGTTATTTTAAAACAACGGCTGTTATATTGAAATAATGGCCGTTATTTACTGTTATATGGCGGCCATCCACTCAATTTCAACATTGTGTGATCAGATCCTTTCTGTGTTTTTAATCCACTCCTGGTTTTGGTTGCAATATGAGGACCACAATACTGACTGAAATATACATAGTGTGAACCCAGCCTTGAACAGTTGCAAATTCTTAATCAAATAATCGATTGTTTAAAAATTGTTTACAATTTTACAACAAAAACTATACCAAGAACCACTGATAAATTCCTCCCACTATTTACATAGAACTTTCCATAATCTATGAATAGTTGGATGTCTATCGAGCAAATCTACACATTCAGAGGCTACCGCATACTCCATTTTATGAGCTATAATTATACAGTTAAAAAAAAAATGGTTAAAATTGTTAAATTTTTCATTGTTGGTGGTTTGTGGGCTGTATTTTTTTTTTTTTTTACTTATTTGGTCTGTTGCCAAAATAAAAAAATTATGTGCCAAAATACTGCACAGCCAGCACTGACCAATCAAGGCTGAGAACAGACTATGACAAGGGAAATGATAACGCCCAGTTGTCAATATATATTTAATTAATTAATTTTTTTTAAGAAATAAGAGAGAAACAGTACAAATTGAGTCAGATGGCCCACAACTGTTATTGTATGGGAAATACAAATATTTAATATTTATTTAGGTAGGTAAGAAGAGAATGAGAAAAAAAAACAAAGACATGAAGAAAAAGAATGGGAAATGTCCTTAGAAAGGGTGTCCCATGTCAGAAAAATAAATAGGTTCTCTTTAAGTCATAACAAGCCTCATTGGAAAGTATAGACAAAAATGGATATATCTTGTTGTTTGTAGCCAATCAGATTGCTGCATTTATTAATAGTTAATAAGCTGTGAAATGACCTGTAATATTGAAGTATAATGCTCCTCATAGAGAACCACTGGCTGGCTAAGAGCCATAAGTGAACATTGCAGGAATCTAAATTGCAATGTTATTTTTACAATGGCAATCAAGGGAAATGGCTCAGAACAGCGGCTTAATACATAATGTCACAGAGATAAATGGATGCGGGTGTGCAGGAAAAATCCCATTGATTATTAGTCCCTCTACTTAGCCTTAGGTGTAAGTCGGGTGTACAACCTGGAAAGTACACAGCTTGTGCTGCCATCTCTATTGTCTTTATGCCTTCCAGCACTTCATATTGTTGCGGGAAAAACCACAGCCCCAACTTCCCTACACACACACACGCACACGCACTCTTTCCCAAAATTTAAAATAAAAAAATTCCCACCGTTATAACACAGAATGTATTTTACATCTGCGCATTTAATTTACATCTATTTTTATGCTATTTTTATGTCATTTTGCCTATATATAGCATGATTATCTGGACAGGGACCCTAAGGGCAATGAGATTTTACTGTTGTTGTTAAAAAATTCTTTCAAATCAACTGGTGTCAGAAAGTTAAATATATTTGTAATTTACTTCTATTTAAAAATCTCAAGCCTTCCCATACTTATAAACTGCTGTATGTCCTGGAAGTGTTGTTTTATTTACATTCAGAAACAGTGCTCTCTGCTGACATCTCTGGCCGAGTCAGGAACTGTCCAGAGCAGCAGCAAATCCCCATAGAAAACCTCTCCTGCTCAGGACAGTTCCTGACTCGGCCAGAGATGTCAGCAGAGAGCACTGTTTCTGAATGTAAATAAACAACACTTCCTGCGGGATATATAGTAGATTATATGTATTGGGAGACTTGAGATTTTTAAATAGAAGCAAATTACAAATCTATATAAAAGTTTCTGACACCAGTGGATTTGAAAGAATTTATTTTTTTCCCTGGACAACCCCTTTAAGTATCTTAGAGTATCCCAATTGCACACTTTTTTTTTTCTTTTACAGTTTCTTGATTCGCCCTTCCATTCCTAAGGTATGTGGCTTGATAAAAGTTATGTAATGTGCACAGCTCCATAAAAGTTTTAGCCATTATTTTCCAGCATCTTAAGGCTATGTTCACACTACGTATATGTCAGGCCGCAAATTTTTCGCGGCCGGACATATACGTGTAAAACTCCGGCCGGAATTTACGCAAGTTGCGGCCGGCTATGTACGGTCCGCGAACTTACGCCCGTAAGCTACGTACCCCGCTCGGGAACCGATCTGACAGCGGTATTTTACTGGGATATCTTCGGCTAGCCCCTGGACACCCCACAGAACCTTTTGGATTGGCAAATCAAAGTGGAAAAAAGAAGAAATCACCACTCCGTACGGGACCACATGTTACGCTACGGGCGTAAGTTACAGCATTTCCGTCCCGAAACAATGGTCTGGTTCCAGGCATAAGTTCGTACATACTGTAGTGTGAACTGTGCAGCCGTAGATCGTATACTTTCCATTGTACGCAAACTACGTAAATCTCCGGCCGCTTATTCACGGAGCGCGCTACGGCCGGAAACTTACGTAGTGTGAACATAGCCTAAAAGTAACAAGTTAAAATACACGCTGCCGCATTGCAGCAACTAACTCCTTAAAGGGGTTATCCAGTGCTACAAAAACATGGCCACTTTCCCCCTACTGTTGTCTCCAGATTGGGTGGGGTTTTGAAACTCAGTTCCATTGAAGTAACTTGAGCTTAATTGCAAACTGCACCTGACCTGGAGACAGGAGTAGGGGGAAAAGTGGCCATGACATGGCGCAGCCTGTCATTAACGGTGAGGGCCCTGCTGCCCTACCTGCTACAAAGTGCGCTCCGCTCCGGAGCACACTACATAGCACATCAGGAACTCAAGACTTACGGGTACGTCCAGGGTTGTCTGGTGACAGGCTGCCAGGGCGTACCCATACGCCCAGGGTCATCTAGGGGACAATACCATTATCTTGTCCTTTTTGTAAATGCTAGAGTTCAGCGAGCACACTCGATTTAGCATGGTGCTCGATTAAGCTCAATGCTCGACTGAGCACCTCGTGCTGATAGGGCTCTTCAGTTTTCTATGCTCTTTATTACTGCTCAGCCAATCAGATAAATGACTGCAGCAGTGTCCCACTTCAGCTGCTGATTGGCTGAGCGAAGTCTCATTTTACGTTAACCCGGTAGCTTCCTCTCTGCTGAGCAGGGGGCACCTACTTAAATGCTCAAATCTCCTATTGTTTTCAATGGGGCTCGCTACTCAAGTCGAACACTCAAGCATTGAAAAATACTCAACTCAAGTAACAAGCCCTCAAGCATTTTAGTGCTCGATTAACTCTAGTAAACGCTATAAGCCTCATGGAAAAGAAAACTGTGGGACTAGCAAGAAGGAGAGACACTTATACTGTAGGCTATTTTGTACTTCCCATCACTAGCAGAGCCCCCCCCCCCTATATGGTCTTCATAGTGTAAGATGTCCTTTTAGAAGTCCTCAAGTCATTGTGACTGTAAGGGCCTGTTCACACTATGTAATCGGCGCCGAAATTCCATGATATTCCCCCACCTCCACTCTCCTCACCTCTCTGTTTAAAGAATTGACATGTCAATCCTTTGAGCGGAGAGGCACGGAGAGCTGGGGTGCGCGAGTCATCACATTCAAACATACAGCAGGCAAGATTCGTGCATGTGGGGGTTCTGCACAGAATTTCAGCACCAATTCCGTAGTGTGAACAGGCGCTTATGGCCACAAGATCCAAACTATCACAGGCATGGGAACGACAAGCTTTAGCAATTCCACAGGTCTCCCCACTATTATCCCATTGGCACTGCCTCTGGACTGCTGAATAAACCTTTGGATTTTGGGACAAAATGAAACAACCTTGAGAAAACCCATAAAAAATTGGAGAGAACATACAGACTCCATTGCCCTTGGATGATCCCTCGAGTATTCACTTAGAATTTCCTAATATGATATAAGAAGATATTTTATATATTATGCAAAAGTTTACTTGCTCGTTTCTATGGACTTTTAGCTACCAGCGGGGATCTGAAGCCCAACTGCTATCGGTAGACAAGAAGATGTGTAAATCCCATGGTCATAGTGGCAGACATTGGATTGATTGTCTGCCCGTCCCGTCTTACTATGGGTCTCCGTTAGATAACCGACCTGTGCATTAGCTGGATTGGTTTTGACTTGTTATAAGAAAGACACATGTCATGAATTAGTTTCACTGGTGTCATGACTGAGTAACTGGGAGTACAGTAAGTCGTTTCTTCATATGCCAGAAGGTGAATAGACAATACAAAATGACAGCTCAAGCTGTTTGCTTTCCAGGCTCTACAAAACAGTTCTGAGAATAACACAACACTCGCACCTAAGGCTAAATATAGGGGGCTACTAATCTGTAGGGGTTTCCGCACACCGACGTTCATTTATTTCAGTGGCATTATTTTTCAAGTTGCTGTTCTGAGCCATTTCCCCTGATTACCGGAGTAAAAATAACACCGAAATTAACATTCGAGCAATGTTCAGTCATGGCACTTAGCCAGCAGTGGATTTCTATAATGAACATTATAATAAAGGATGACAGGTCATTTCACAAGGTATTAAAGGGCTATTCCAGTTTCAGCACATTAAATCTTATTCACAGTATTATGAAAATGTATCCAGTTTTTTTAAATAGATTTACTGAATAAATTCCTTGTGGTTTTCAATGTCTCCTCTGCTTGTAGTCATTGAATGGAAAAGTTAAAATCTTAATTTTCATTGGCAAAAAAAAAAGCCTATTCGGGTAAAGTAATGGGCACACAAGCGTATGGCTTTTTACACTACAGTTATCAGCTGTGTCCGTCCCATGACAAGAAGGCATGTGATGCCTGGAGGTAACAAGAAGGAATCCATTTAATGACTACAAGTTTATCTTCATACGGGTAATCCAAAGAATTTTTAATCTTACTATGCTCAGGGTGAAGTTAAACAAAAAAAAAATTATTAAAAGTATACTCACTCTCCTCGCTCCCCTGCTGCCACTGTCCCCGTTGCTGTCTACTTCCTTTTGTCATTGTCAGTACAAGGACCTTTCCACTTGGCCAATCAGAGTAAGCCCACCTCTATGGCCACTGATTGGCTGAGCAAGAGGATCCTTGTGCCAACACTAACTTAAGGAAGACAGAGATAGCAACAACAGGGGAGCTAGGAGGGTAAGTATAGCATGTTTTTGTTTTTTTTTACTGAGCCCTGAGCACAGTTAGTTAAAAAATTCTCTAGAATACCCCTTTAACTATTTAACTTCCTATTGTAATAATTTGTAATCAGGCCCAAACTTGTTGAAAAGTGTGAAAGCCCAGAGCTATCAGTTTAGCAAATTTCAGAAGTTACTTCTCCCAGTATTCCTTGGTAGAGCAATGTCTGCATAAAGCTTGTTCAGGTCATGTGTCTGACAAAAAGCTTGTTGTCTGTTTCCAACAGCAACCAGTAGAATTGTTAAAGCTGCATCTCACACTGAACTGACCAGTAGCTTATCTCGGACAACATACAATGTAAGCTGTTTACTTCTGGCCGCTTTATATGTGGGCCATACAACTCTGGCAAACAGCTATTTAGCAGGGTGCTGGGTATCAGACCTCCACCAATCAAATATTGGTGGTCTATCCCAAAGATAGGTCATCAATAGGAAAAAGTCTTGGAAAAACCTTTAAATGCAGCTTTAGCATATATTACTGCCTGAGGCTATGTTCACACATCATCTATTTTTGTCCGATTAACGACTTGCATTTTGATGCCAAATAACGTCCATTATTACATAATTGCGGCTGTTATTTGTATGATCACAGCTGTCATTGTGAAATAATGGCTGTTATTTAGCCTCAAAATCTCAGAAGGGTGAGCTATAACACTCACTATAAGCCGCTGGATCCTCTAACTCTGTCACCAGCCACTCCACCCACACCCTGCAGCGAGTCTTGAGACAGCTTTGTGCACTTTCAGGCTTGCAGAGTAAGGCCATGTTCACACAACATCAGGTTCATATTAATCACGGCCTTTGTTGCCAATTTGAAACCTTACATTGTGCTACCCTTTGTGGAATTCCATTAATCTGATAATTATGAACCTTACATTGTGCTGCCCTTTATTGAATCCTGGCTGGAGTGTATACACTCCGGTCGGGATCCCTAGCGGCGCCTCAAAAAACTGACATGTCAGTCTTCTGCGGCCGCTATTCATTGAATAGCGGACGCAGAAGACATGTCAGTGCACACATTGTGTGCAGCGGGGAATTCGGATGTGGGCGCACAATGATGCGCCCGCATCCGAATTCAGCGGCAGTGAAGATCATCTGGCCGGTACTGCACTACCGGCCGGGATGATCTTCTCTGACACCGGCCGGGTCACGAAACAGCTGGTGTCTTACTATGTGGGAAGATGGCCTAAGTGATGATTTTAGGAGGCAGTTTTCTCTGATAAGATATATGAAAATGTTTCTTACTATAAATGTATGCGGTTTTTAAAAGTATACTACCTAAAGTTTTATACAACTGAAATAATTATGAATAAAATATATGTGGAAAGGTGTCAACTTATTATAAAGAGTAGTCTTACCTCTTCTAATGAATGATGTCCGGGAGGCCTGATTCCAGAAACCATCAGTCCTGCGCTGTATATCCTGGGTTTGTGTATATCTGCTTTATACTTGTCTAACAACACATTTGATGGTTTAATGTCACTACTCAGTGTGTCGTGTTCTTTTGGTATAGGAACGTTACAAGGTGGGGGCCCATACGGCATGCTCATTTGTCCAAAGGGCATTCTGTCGACTGCTTGAGGGTTCCTCCTAATGTAGGTGATGATCTTAGGCCGCACTTGCTTAGGTTTGGGTACAATAAGGGCAGGTTCAATGATCTCCTCTGGTTTAACATTATGGTTTATTTCCGTCTCGTCCTGGCTCGTAAATAAAGGTTTGGAATGTACCAGGATCGGTTTCGGGATTCCACTGTTAGCAAGAGTTTTGTTTGTCGCTTTAGGGGATATGTTGAACAACTGTGTACTCTCTATAGGAGGTAGCACTGAGGAAGGTGACAATCTGTCAGCGTGAACAACACTAAGATCCTTAAAGCTGCTTGGTGAGGCGACGCGCTGATCATTAATATTAACCAGCGGGCATGAGGGAGAAGTGGCACATAAAAAAGAATCGCTTGGGTCCCTATGGCTCTCTTTCAAATTGCTTTTTAGAATATCCGACTGATGTTTTCGACCAAGAGATGTCTTTTTACTGTCAACCAAAGCATTTTTATCTTTCAAGGAAGTCGCATTGTAGCTTGAAAGAAAATTATTGTCACTGTCCTGACAAAGATAATCTTGTACGGAAAATCTGTCTTTACTGGCATGGGTCTTATTATCCAGAGAGTCGGTGAGTGATGTTGTTTTTCTGATTGCCGGCTTGTAACTCAGCTCTTTGCTTTTTGAAGACTCAACTTCTTGGGAATGACCAACTTGAAAATCGGAGACCTGAGAGATTTGAGCTTTCATTTCACTGTAACACGCGTCAAGTTTATAATCGTGGTGTCGGGTATTGGAAGGACTGGTCGCTAGCAGTGTCCCAATCTGCTTTCCTGCTTGGTTTGTATGGTAAACAGTTGTCTGACCACACGGAGAAGACAATGGAGATCTCCTAGTTTCAAACACACCATCTCCTCTTCTGGATCCGGCAACCTCAACCAATGTTATCTGTAATTTGTGGGGAGATGTTGACTTGGACTGAACGTTTTTTGGATCAGTCAGTTCTGATGGTTTCGTTATTTGACCCTGATAAAATTGTGCTTCTGGTATGGTACAAATTACCTGAGGTTTGTAAGGTAAACGTGAGTGATCCTCGACATGGACTGGATGGGCCAATGTGCTTTGCTTGGTAACATGGGTTAAGGTTCCATTATCCATTGAAAAATCTGGGCCGGTAATATTTGAGGTAGGTGATTTGGAATAAAATACAATCGTCTTTTCCTCTGAGGTATTACTGATATTATGAGAGGATAGTCCGAATAAATGTTCAGCTGCCGAGGATGTCTCGGTAGACCTGATCCCGCAATGAGATGTGTCGGCATACTGTAAGAACCTAAGGGGTGATTCGACAGGCGTCAAAGATGATATATGCTCTTTTATAAAAGTTTCTGTTTTAGGTGAAGGGATACTTGATTTGATCTTGGAACGTTCACCATGGGTTATGTTACTAATGTTATTACTGTGGGTGTTGACAGAAGATTCATGTGTCTTGCTAATGGGAATCTGGAAACTTCTATCGTATAAGCTGGCTTTTGAGTTCAATGGAGATTGTCCATGAGAGGTCGATTTTAAACTGTCCTTTGCATCATCCGTCATGTAATCTTTACTGACGTCCTTGTTGGTTGGTGAATGGAGTCTTAAGTCGCTTAATGGAGACTCGTGGCCAACGTTCACCGATCTGCGGGACTCTTTATTCAATGCTGTAAGGTTTTCAGACTGCCAAGTGCACAGAATCCCTGTTTTATCCTCCCTGCTATATATCCCATCCCTATCACCGGTGTTGGTAGAAAAAATCTGATTGGCGTTAGTATCGCCCAGGCCGGTCACACTCTCATTATCATTTTTGTCCTCGTTGCTGTTGTCCTCCTGGTCTGTACAACAAGCCTTATTGGGGGCCAGTGGGATACTCATGTTTGTCAGTCACTCTCATATGCACTTACACAGAACTTTGAGGCGATTTCATTTACGTATGTAAAATAGTGAGGAAATCCATGATATTGTGTTTAGAGGTTTAAAGGCTTCTCTGGATCTAACAAAATAAGATGTAGATGTGATCCATGATCTGGAGAATGTTTGATCGGTTTGATTGCAGTCATCAGTTTTCTGGTCTTGTTCGCGGCTTCTATGAACTCCTGGGGGACCTGTAACAAAACATTAATAGATCATATAAGAGGATTTAAAAAAAAAAAAAAAAAAAACTTTGCTAGTACCCAGCTTTTTTTTGTTGTTGTTTTTTTTTGAATTTTTATTTACCTTTCTGTCAACATAGCTATATGAGGACTTGTTGTTTTGCGGAAGGTGCATTTTTATGAGTACTTTGTAGTTTGCCGTAAGATATACAGTATGTATGACAACTTTAAAGGGAACTAATGACTAATAAAACGCATATAACGCTGTAAGCCGCTTCTAATAAAGCTGCTAAAGCGTTCTCTTGCCCTACTTGGTGTGTCGTCCTCCTAGGGGGTACATAGGAGAAATTGTTGTTTTATTCCAACACACACTGCAGGGTGAGAGGCTGTAACTAGTCATCTGGGCCGTAACTAGTCATGGCTCTCCGCTTGTCAGCACGCTCTGCAGGGATGACTAACAAAGGGCCTAATAGAAGCCTTGTTGCCTGTCATTCCTGTAGAGCGTGCTGACAGGCAGAGAGCCGTGACTAGTTACGGGCCGGCTTCCCCCAAATGACTAGTTCCTGCCTCTCTCCCTGCAGCATTTTATCCTATATACCCTTATGGAGGACAGTTCACTAAGTATGGTAAGAGAACACTTTAGAAGATTTATTAGGAGCTGCTAACAGCCGTTATATGTATTTTACTAGTGATTGGTTCCCTTTAAAAAAAAATAATAATAACTATTTCTACCAATATACAGACCAATTCTGCATCACCATGTTCTGACCCCTATAAGCTTTTACTTTTAACCACACATATACATGGAGGAGAGTAGACCCATATATAACAGGGCACATTGCGAGGAGGAAGTGAGCTCCAACCTGACCTACTTGTTCCCTGCTCGCTGCCTGTGCTATTACTAACACAGACAGCAAGCAGGGAGGAGAGGGAGGGACTGCACGGACAATCCTTTGATTGTCTGGGTGGCCTATTGAAGACAGTTTTGATTCGACATGCTGAAGAGTAGACTGCAAGAGCAAACTGGGGCCCTCTCTGAGCACTGGTTATATCAATGTGCCAGCAGCCGGTTTGATTTTAGATTATATCCACCCCCCCCCCCTCTTATTTGTTAATGAGGCCCCTAGGGATAGGTAGACTAATGTAGGTTTAATAACCTAGAAAAAAAATCCAATTTGAGCCCCTTATTCTTGGGCCCTATAACAGCCGCCCTGACTACTTCTATGGTATGTATGCCATTGACTGCACAGATAGACAATATTCACTGTATGTAAATAATAAAGGTTTCTATTGAAGGACTTCAGGCAGAGATTCTAAAGGAATACAGGAAAGTTGTATGACTTTGAATTACACTATAAATATATAACAACCGTATATTTTCTGAAATTTTAATATCCCTTTAAATTTCTTTTGTGCATTGCCAGTGCTTGACATCTAGGTTTGTATTTATAAGCCCTCTATCCTCAGAGCTGCCAGTCGAAAGCGCAGTGAATAGAGGATGTTGTAATAAGTCTTATTTCAGACAAGAGTCAGAAAAATAAATCCTTTCCTTCCGTGCAATTAATGTAGATGGAGTTCCTCTAAGCAGTCATTAGGTCTCTCTAACAATGGCTTCTTAATAAAATGTCACTTACAATTAGAACTGCACTCGCAGTTTCTAAGTGAATCCAGGCAAGTCTATTCTTATGTTTAACAGAAAGTGAATACTAATTTGCTTAATTACAATGCAATTCCAAAAAATCTAATTTTACCTGCAGAAACAAATGAAGATAAGATTAAACAGGCAAGTCTTTTGTCCAGATATCTCCTTATTGCTTAACTGCAGATTATACAAATGAGAGAAATAGATGCAGACAACATGAAGTGGCTGAAAATATACTGCATGGCGTATTACCTGGGTCCCGATGACCGCCGCCGGTGTCCTGCAGCTCTTTTAGCTGCAATGTCATGTACCTGTCATGTACCTGAGTGATTGCCCGGTAAGCCAATCAGTGACTGGGGTGGGTCACCACTCCAGTTACTGAATGGCTAACCAGACAATCACTCAGCCAGGCTATGCAGCTTGCAGCTGGAAGAGCCAGGTACGTGATGTACCCAGATTCCAGCTAAAGATGACAGATGGCGGACATCAACAGGGCCTGGGAGCGGCACAACAGAGGCACAGGGAGGGGGGAGTTTACTTGTTTATTATTTTCCAGCACCTTCCCTGCCTGCCTGCAATTTCGTGGAACTTATATAAAAGATTTCCGGAATACGCTGTTTCCTCAATTCTGACTTTCCTCACCTACTGGTACTGTACATGCCCTCATTATCTCCTGCTTGGACTACTGCATCATCCTCCTTCTCTCTCGGCTTTCATCTATTACCCTTACTCCCCTTCAATTCATCCTTAACTCTGCTGCCTGACTAACCTGTCCAACCTATCCTCCTTGTTCCCCGCTCACTGCTTGTGCTATTACACGCACAGACATCAAACAGGGAGGAGCGGTAGGAGCTGCCCGGACAATCCTTTAATCGTCCGGGTGGCCTATTGAAGACAGCAGTGGTTTTGATTCAACACCCTGAAACACAATGATCAGCCGACATCGTGCATGTCTGCTGATCCTTTCCTCTTAACATTACCTATTACACCAAACCATTATTGGCCAAGTACGAATGATAATTCTTTGGTGTAATTGTACCTTTACAGTACAGGGTTGTGGTTCCTTATATGCTACTACTCCTAACAACTCCAGTATGTGTATAGTTTTAATTTCATTTGATTTTATGAGATAGGCTTTGTATATATGTGTGCAAAATCATCCTTTGCTTGTCATCCATGAATTACTAATAAAGCATTTGTCATTTATGCTGTGCCGGTTGGTTTTCCTATGTACTTTATTCTAGTGTTTACTGTCAATTAATGGCAAAGGTAAACCAGGCACCTTTCACTATGCTGAGCAGGGAGCACCTGGTTTAATGCTCGAGTCTCCCAATGATTTCGATGGGGTTTGTCACTTGTGTCGAGCACTCCAGTATTTCAGTGCTTGTTGAACACATAGTAATTTAAAAAAAAAAAAAAAACATACGTCAGAAATGATAATTTAGTTCATTTAGATCATTTTAGATCATTTATCATTACCCCATCATAGCACCGAGATGCAGTAGATTATAAATGGCAGTATAATAAAAAAGCAAAGTACATAGGTAAATATCAAGAATGCATAAGCCTTATACCATATTTATAAAGAAATAGAAATATCACAGAGGTATACACATTTATTTATGTGATATGAATGGTATGACATTGTCTTATGTATGTGTGTCTGTATGGTCCGAACCTGCCGAGGTTCGGGTTTGTATGAACCCGAACGCTCGGCATCAGATTCCCGCTGTCTGGCTGCTCCGTGCAGCGGGTGGATACAGCGGGAGGACCGCCTGGAAAACTGGGATACAGCCTATGGCTTTATCCCAGTTTTCCAGGCAGTCCTCCCGCTGTATCCACCCTCTCAACGGAGCGGGCAGACAGCGGAAAACATTGCCGAGAGTTCAGGCTCATACGAACCCGAACCTCGGCAAGTTCGGACCATCCCTAGTCTGTATATACACCTATATCCTACAGACAGGCCATCAATATTAAGGTCCTGGAAAAACCCTTAAACCTCTTATTAAAGATATATAGATGATTTCATTCTAAAAAAGAAAAAGTCTAAGGTAAGTCAGGAAAGCAAGCGCTGTCTCGTCTAGCACCTCGATGCTGTCATTTACTAAGCATTGTATACAGCAGCCTCTTGAATGCTAAGAGAAGACCGGAGGGAAAATTAAACCTACTTAACTTCTTGGAAACCAAGTGAATACAGAATCTCTTTGAAGATATTAAATAGTTTTAGCCTAATTCACAATCTGCACAGTACTTGCTGGAAGCAGATCTGGAATAGGATGTCCACATAAGCTTTGTTCTGCCAAAACTGAGAAGCTGGGAAAAGCAGGTCAAACAATGAACCATATCCACAAAGACAGGGGATCGAAAACTTTGCACCTCAGAAGGTTCTATTTGCTATTCAAGCTCCTAGACATACTGTATGTGAAAAGAGTGGAGGTGCTCCCACCCTACATCTTACCTTCAAGCAGAATGAAAATTGTTGAGATAGCAAATTTCTGTGTGTGTGTGTGTGTGTGTGTGTGTGTGTGTGTGTGTGTGTGAAAGGCTTGAAGTTTTAAAAATTAATTCATTTGTATTGTCATAAATCTTATATTTGGAAATGTGAGTGCTGGGATCACCACCAAAAACTAGAATGGGGATCTTGGATGGTCACATTTGTTAAAGGGGTACTACAAAAAAAATAGTAAATAGTTTTTTTTTAACAGGTGTCAGATTTGTGAATGACCCCTATTTAAAAATCTCAACTCTTCCAGTACTTATCAGTTGCTGTATGTTGTGCAGGAAATGGTGATTCTTTCAGGTCTGACATGCTGCTCTCTGCTGACACCTCTGTCCGTGTCAGAAACTGTCCGAAGTAGGATAAAATGTGTCATACTGGATACACCACTTCCTGCAGGACATCCACTAGCTGATAAGTACTGGAAGGTTTGAGATTTTTAAATAGAAGTAATTAACAAATCGGTATAATTTTCTGACACGATGATTAAAAAAAACAACATTTTTTTTCCCTCCAGAGTACCCATTTAAGTGCATAATCTGAGCATGCCTGGGTTGTGCCTTCTAGAGCATGTCTCCTACTATAGACATCACAGTGGAGAATGACCCCCATTGTCATATTTTTGCACACTGTCTGTGCAAAAACATCCACTTTCTAGAGTCATTTCAATTTTTTAGCCTCTTTATTCACATTTCTGCAGCTCTCGTCTTTTCACTTTCAGTGGGTGGGCCTTGGAGTGATCATGTGACCACGAAGGACCTGTATTTCCGAGGAGCTCATTACATTATTCACCATAGTTCACTTCTTCTGTATCCTTCCACTGAGCTGTATGCAAAGTAGTACACACAGTTCTAAAGAACTCTCTAATAAATAGCGATATGGGATCTGATTACTGAAATTTATCTATTATGTATGTTTCATATACTTCCTATATACACCTGTACAGTATAGTAAGTCTGTAAATGTAAAAAGAGAAAAATGGCACTACATATTTTCCTCGCTTTTTATATATATACACAGAAGAGCATAAAGAAAGTATAAGATGTATAATTGTACAATGGTTTCAGTGTGCCTGACCAGAAGGCCTGCAACAAAACTGTGGGCCACCAGAAGCGGACCCAGAAATCACCAGAACAAGGAACAGCAGGGGGCGCTATAACTGACATCAATGTAATATCAATGTAAGATATCTCCTAATAGAAACATCATTTTTATTAAATTACTATGGATGAAATATTTATTTTCTTAAATACTGTTTAAATAAACACATTGGGGGAGATTTATCAAACATGGTGTAAAGTGAAACTGGCTCAGTTGCCCCTAGCAACCAATCAGATTCCACCTTTCATTTTCCAAAGAGTCTGTGAGGAATGAAAGGTGGAATCTGATTGGTTGCTAGGGGCAACTGAGCCAGTTTCACTTTACACCATGTTTGATAAATCTCCCCCAATATTTTTTTGCTGAATAACCACTTTAATACTTAGAAAAGCATGGACAGGTTTATTGCTTGAACGCTTCTTTTATTTCCATTCAATCTGATAATATCTGGATTTTCCTGTTCTAGAAGTTGTGCTTTAAAGGGGTAGTGTGGCGCTAAACATTTATTCACTAAATATAAAACACATTACAAAGCTATACAACTTTGTAATGTGTGTTATGTAAGTGAATTGCCCCCTTCCCTGTGAATGACCCCCCTCTCGCGCGGCATCAGCTGCTCAGCCGCGATTGGCTGAGCATAGTTATGCTCAGCCAATCGTGGCTGAGCAGCTCATGACGCGCTGGAGGGGGTCCGGCATGAGGGAGGGTTGGAGCGGTCCGGCTGGCCTCCTGAAGATTAGGTCATTGTCTCAAGATGGCAGCCGGGGTCGACAGTAATGCAGTGAGTATAATGCACCACACTTCCAGGGGTGGGGGGAACACGGGGAAGGGGGCCATTCACTTACATAACACACATTACAAAGTTGTATAACTTTGTAATGTGTGTTATTTAGTGAATAAATGTTAAACAACGCACTACCCCTTTAAATAAAGGTGGGCAGAGACTGACAAGACTGGTTTATTCCTCATCCCATAGATCTATCACACACTGGTAGATACCTGACAGGCTTATAGCGTGCCAGAAGTTAAGAACTACCACTGTGCTTATAGACCAAGTAACATCTTCTTTCAGTGGAAGAAAATCAATGACTTCAAATCTACTGTTATTTTTCTGCGGACTCTATTGTTTACTGTTATGATGGAAAAGCATAAACCATGGCGGCAGACAGAAACAAGCAGCCTTGAAGAAAAAGAAGCGTTGTCTTCAAATCCACACCTGTATTATGAACAGTGTATACAGTGGGGGAAAAAAGTATTTAGTCAGTCACCAATAGTGCAAGTTCTCCCACTTAAAAAGATGAGAGAGGCCTGTAATTTACATCATAGGTAGACCTCAACTATGAGAGACAAAATGAGAAAACAAATCCTGAAAATCACACAGTCTGATTTTGTAAGAATTTATTTGCAAATTATGGTGGAAAATAAGTACTTGGTCACCTACAAACAATCAAGATTTCTGGCTCTCACAGACCTGTAACTTCTTCTTTAAGAGTCTCCTCTTTCTTCCACTCATTACCTGTAGTAATGGCAACTGTTTAAACTTGTTATCAGTATAAAAAGACACCTGTGCACACCCTCAAACAGTCAGACTCCAAACTCCACTATGGTGAAGACCAAAGAGCTGTCAAAGGACACCAGAAACAAAATTGTAGCCCTGCACCAGGCTGGGAAGACTGAATCTGCAATAGGCAACCAGCTTGGAGAGAAGAAATCAACTGTGGGAGCAATAATTAAAAAATGGAAGACATACAAGACCACTGATAATCTCCCTTGATCTGGGGCTCCACGCAAAATCTCACCCCGTGGGGTCAAAATGATCACAAGAACTGTGAGCAAAAATCCCAGAACCACGCGGGGGGACCTAGTGAATGAACTGCAGAGAGCTGGGACCAATGTAACAAAGCCTACCATCAGTAACACACTACGCCGCCAGGGACTCAGATCCTGCAGTGCCAGACGTGTCCCACTGCTTAAGCCAGTACATGTCCAGGCCCGTCTGAAGTTTGCTAGAGAGCACTTGGATGATCCAGAAGAGTATTGGGAGAATGTCCTATGGTCTGATGAAACCAAAGTGGAACTGTTTGGTAGAAACACAACTTGTCGTATTTGGAGGAAAAAGAATACTGAGTTGCATCCATCAAACACCATACCTACTGTAAAGCATGGGGGTGGAAACATCATGCTTTGTGGCTGTTTCTCTGCAAAGGGGCCAGGACGACTGATCCGGGTACTTGAAAGAATGAATGGGGCCATGTATCGTGAGATTTTGAGTGCAAACCTCCTTCCATCAGCAAGGGCATTGAAGATGAAACGTGGCTGGGTCTTTCAACATGACAATGATCCAAAGCACACCGCCAGGGCAACGAAGGAGTGGCTTCGTAAGAAGCATTTCAAGGTCCTGGAGTGGCCTAGCCAGTCTCTAGATCTCAACCCTATAGAAAACCTTTGGAGGGAGTTGAAAGTCCGAGTTGCCAAGCGACAGCCCCAAAACATCACTGCTCTAGAGGAGATCTGCATGGAGGAATGGGCCAACATACCAACAACAGTGTGTGCCAACCTTGTGAAAACTTACAGAAAACGTTTGACCTCTGTCATTGCCAACAAAGGATATATAACAAAGTATTGAGATGAAATTTTGTTACTGACCAAATACTTATTTTCCACCATAATTTGCAAATAAATTCTTACAAAATCAGACAATGTGATTTTCTGGATTTGTTTTCTCATTTTGTCTCCCATAGTTGAGGTCTACATATGGTGTCAATTACAGATGACTCTCTCATCTTTTTAAGGGGTGGAACTTGCACTATTGGTGACTGACTAAATACTTTTTTTCCCCACTGTATGCTGTGGCGTCCGGTAAGAGTGACATCAGTGGAGGACAAAATATCACAATGGAGATTTCGGTGATTGGCACTCATTTACAGGGCACCAATTTTGGCAATTTAAAGGGGTTATTCAGGATTAGAAAAAGAACAACCTACTTCAGGTTGTGTGTGATATTACATATCAGCTCCATTTACTTCAATGGAACTGAGCTGCAAAACCCACACCCAAACTGAGGACAGAAGTGGTGCTGTTTCTGGAGGAAAGCAGCCATGTTTTTCTAAAGCTGGATAACCCTTTTCAAGCCTTGTGAAGACTCTGTAAGGGAGTGCCAATTAATATTGTAGCCAGGCTGCGCAAACAATTGCTAGATCATTCATAAGGTCCTTTGCAGCTATCAGATGCTATACGCATATCCCCCATTACAGGGAAGGGGAACTTTCGTCCCTCCAGCTGTTGCAAAACTACAATTCCCATCATGCCTGGCTGTCCAGGCATGATGGGAATTGTAGTTTCGCAGCAGTTGGTAGGCCGAAGGTTCCCCATCCCTGCCCTATTACATGGGAAAATATGGCTGATGGTGGATGATGGAAGACCCCATTTGCCACAAAAAGCGCATGCTCCCCTTCCCCCCTCCAAGCTTGCATTCCTTATAATCCTTCTATGTTTAGGATATCCTTTGGGTAACTTTCCCTTTTAGGGGAGTGACTGGCTTGGCTATTAAAAGGGAACTCCAGCGGAAAAAAAAATTATTTATTTATTTTTTTAAATCAACTGGGACCAGAAATTTAAAAAGATTTGTAAATTACTTTTATTTAAAAATCTCACGTCTTCCAATACTTATCAGCTTTTGTATGTCCTGAAGGAAGGGGTGAACTACTGTAAAGAGTAGTAGTAAACTCCCATAGAAAACTTCTTCTCTGAACAGTTCCTGTCACAGACAGAGATGGCAGTAGACAGCACCGTGTCAGACTGGTAAGAATACACCACTTCCTGCAGGACATACAGCAGCTAAAAACTACTGGAAGACTTGTGATTTTTAAATAGAAGTAATTTATAAATCTATACAACTTTCTGGTACAAAAAAATTGCTGGAGTTCCCCTTTATGTTATGTTCTAAGGATTTTAAACAAAGCAAACATTGACACATAGAGATGCTACCTCCAGTAGGTGGCACCAGTGAACAAGTTTTTTTCCCATATTCTTTTGCAGCAAATGGTTAAGGTTTGAACAAAGAACTTAAATCCTTTTTTCCTACCCTGAGAACAATTGATGTATTACTTTGCAGGTCATTTGAAATAAAGCCACTTGTTTTTTTTGTTAATGGGTTATACAACAATTATGTTCATTCTTTCTTTATGTGGAGAAATGGGCCTTAGGTTGGTCAGACAAGTAATTAAATGTGTCCATGCCGCATTGCATATGCTGCTCTATAATAATAACTCTACGGGAAAGTAACACCCATCGGCAGATTTAATGCTGAAGCCCGCTGTGCGGAGATTGTGTGCACATAATCACGGTACAGATGGAAGATGGTGCAACTGGAGCCCAGCACATTTAAAACTTACAAGTATAAGGCTGCAGTGTACCCACAGCTGAATTATAGTGATGGCAATATGTTATGGATTGTGCTGCTTTTATTAATATTGCTGATCTCATTCTTTATCTTAGCATTGTGAAGGTAATGGGACTGTTCAATTAGATGAATGTACTACTACCGGTACATTCTATTCCTGGGCACCGGGCAGTGGTGAAGCACTGGAGGCTGGACCGCTCGCCCAAAGTGTGCCGGAAGCCCCTCTACTCTGTGACCTGGCTCCATAAGAATCAATGAAACCACGTCACAAAGGGGAGGGACAATTGTCAAACTGGGGGCGGCCGGTCCGCCTCCAGTGCTTCACCCCTGGCCGGTGCCCAGGAATTGACTGGCGCCGTACGTGGGAACCAGTTCAAAAAAAGGGCCGCGGCATCGGCATCCCCACGTCGGCGCCAGTCTATCCATGTAAAAATCACAAAGCGATGTACTGGTGGTACATTCACTTTAAAGGCAATGTTCATCTTTACAACAGATTTGTATTGCTTTATTGCAATTACTCCTTAGCCCAGAAAAACAGCCCATAAAGTGACTCTGTACTCACAATCTACCCCCCCCCCCCCCCTCCGAATCGCCTCTACTGTCAGGTAGCGGCTTTTAATCCAAGATCTGTCCTGGGGTCCGTTCGGCAGGTGATGCAGTTATTGTCCTATAAAACAACTTTTACATTTGCAGCCCTGTGTCAAATTGGCGTGGCCTAGAGTGTCTGTGTCCCAGGCCTGCACCACCTCTCCTCCACACCCTCTTCATCATTAGGAATGCCCCTGGGAAGATTTCTCCTATTCATGACTTGTCTGAACACTGCACATGTACTGGATTGTTAAGGCACATGTGTGTTTAGACAAATGATGAATAGGAGAAATCCTGCCCAGCGGCATTATTTCTCCTGGGTGAAGAGGACAGGGCGGAGAGGCAGTGCAGGCCTAGGACACAGGTACTGTAGGCCACGCCAATTTGACACAGGGCTGCAAGTTGAAAAGTTGTTTTTTAGGACAATAACTACATCACCTGCCGGAAAAAAAATTTCACCGGAGTACCCCTTTACTTATTTAATAAAAAGGTAACAATTAAACATCCAACCAGGGTAGGAATCCGGATAACGTCTTGTCGAGCTATATTTCGGTTCTGGAAGGATCCCTTTGGAAGTTGAGGAGCGATCTGTCATGGTAATTCTGCTTTGTCAGCTCCTCATGCTACAAGCCTCTTTCCTTTTGCATGAATAGAACTAATGATTGCCTATTATGTCTGTACACTGCTGATTGTCTCCGGGGTTATTTTGGGATTATATGTTTGGATTGTATATTCGCTTATAGACTTGTAGCATAAGCTTTTAGCCTCATATAAGATGTGGTTATAATACCCTACAATACAACTTATAAACCACAAGGATTGATTCACTGTAATGAAGTCACCTCGAATCACCCAGTTAAAGGGTCCTCCGCTACACAGTGCTTCATGCATAAAGAATCCAATGATACTATTTTGGCATCAACCTAGTCTTAAAGGGGAACTTTATTCTTTGATATTAACTGGATTCGGAAAATTATACAGATTTGTATTTCACTTAAAAAAAAAAAAATCTCAACTCTTCCAATACTTATCAGCTGCTGTATGTCCTGCAGGAAGTGGTGGATTATTTCCAGTCTGGCACAGTGCTCTCTGCTGCCACCTCTGTCCATTACAGGAACTGTCTAGGAGATGGTCTAGAACTTGATCTATAGAACATTCCGACACCAATTGATTTGAAAGAAAATTAAATTGCTGGAATTCCCCGTTAGGGCTATCTCCACACACATTGTTTTTTCATTAGGGAGGATTTATCAAGAACGGCCTACTCGTACACCAGTCTTAAATTAGGCCCACCCCATTTTCCCTGGCTGGATTTACTTATGCTGCGTTTACACTTAGCGATAATTCGCCCGATCGTACGATTAACAATTTTGAAGTAACGATTTTTTTTAATAACGATCAGCGTTTAGACGGAACGATATATCGTACGGAAAATTCGTTTTGCGATCGCTTAAGCCTATCTCGTACATAGGTAAAATCGGTGAACGACTGTTTACACGGAACGATCTGCAAATTTTTAACGAACGACGATTTAAGAACATGTTCAAAGATCAAAATGAACGATTTTTCACTCGTCGTTCGATCATTCACTGCGTTTACACGTGCGATTATCGTTCGAATTCGATCGTTATCGTGCAAATTCGCTCGATAATTGTTCCGTGTAAACGCAGCATAAGAGGTTCATATCTCCTTAAGGCTATGTTTACACTACGTAAAAGTACGGCCATTGTTGCCATCGGCAACAACGGCCATGCTTTGCACATTGGGGAATAATGCCTATTGTTCTATGGGATCCCGGACGGAGCGTATACACATCGTTTATGCTCCGGCCGGGATCCTGTGCTGCACCACAAAACTGACATGTTAGTTTTCTGCGGCTGCAAATCAGTAAATTAGGGCCGTAGGAAACCCTGTCAGTTCAGTCAATAAAACGAGCGGCTCCGGCCGCTTGTTTCATTGTGTCCTATGGGGAGTTCTGATGCAGGGGCAAACACTATGGCCATAAACAGGGGCGGTCTTGGCATTTCTGGGGCCCCAAGCGAAGTTATGTCTGGGCCCCCCCCCCCTCGACACGCGTTCCAAAACAATAGACCGCTGTGTGTTGCCCCCAGTAGTATATACCCCTTGTGCGCTATCCGCCAGTAATATATACTCCTTCTGTGCTGCCCCCAATAGTATATACCCCTTGTGTCCTGCCCCCAGTAGTATATACCCCTTGTTTGCTTCCCCAGTAGTATATAGACCCCTGTGTGTTCCCCCAGTTATATATAGCCCCCCGTGTGCTCCCCCAGAAGTATATAGACCTCCTGTGTGCTGCCCCAGTTGTATATAGACCCCGTGTGCTGCCCCCAGTTGTATATACCCCCTGTGTGCTGGGGGCCCCCCTGGATGTTGGGGGCCCCAAGCGATCGCTTGGGGTGCTTGGTGCCAAAGACCGCCACTGGCCATAAAGATCATCCGGCCGGTACTGCAGTACCGGCCGGGATGATCTTTGCAGAGACCGGCCGTTCCGTGACCCGTCCGGATCACGGAACGGCCGGTCTCTTACATAGTGTGAACATAGCCTAAAGGTGCTTCACAGGACATTTGTCTAGATAGCCCACCCTGCTCCACTGATGGGGATTCTGAAGAGGACCTCCATTGATCTGGTATCCTATGAACAGGCCATCAATACAAATCTCAGAAACTCCTATGAAGGTATACCAGTCTCAGATGTATGTATGGGTGATGGGTGAGATTTCTTCCTCTCTCCAGGCTCATTCACACTACAGCTGCCGGTGATTAATGACTATGAATGATTAATCCTGAAAACCTGATAATCATTGCAGTTTATTCTACAAATTCTCACATTAATAAAGATGCGCGGCCGTAATCTCTGTTCACTCCGAAGCTGCAATAATATTTCCCAGTGATTAATAACCAGAAGCAATTAATCAAGAAAATCCAATAATTATTAAAATTTTTCTGTATAAATGTATGCATTTATAACGCTAATACCCATCCTGAAATGGGCCTTTCCAATGTGACAAATATATGAGGACTCCCCAATACGTCAAGGTATAAAGGAGCGGCCGCGGCTGGAGATTAGACGTCTTCTGCATTGTGCATCTTCCCCTTTACATTCTCAGTGACTATAATGTACAGATTAGCATTATCCAATTTATTTTCATAAAGTCTCCTTACTTTCTGATCTCCAAAAAAAATCATATCCTCCCGTTCATGGTGGGTAACAGCGGATCTTTCCACGTTTAATAAGCTTTGTAACTAAGCTGATGATTTCCTCTGAGACTTTCTGTAAAAGCTGGCTGTATTAGACTACTGTATGTTCACACTAAGTACAGACAACGGCCGTTGTTGCACTGAAAACTGCATTGAAATCAATGCACAGCCGCGTGAAATAATTGACGTGTCAATTATTCCCACGGCCGTAGCTAATGATGGCTGTTGCTCAATACATTGTGTGAACAGTGGACATTGTTTGCACTGATTTCAATGCAACACACTGATCACTGGGGATCCCAGAAGCATGTTTCCCTGTGATCAGCTTCTCATCAGCGGACCCTCCTAACATGAAGGGCTTATAAGGAGGCCACGAACCTCTATGAGCCTGACCGGTCAGAACATCAGTTATTTTTCATACAGTGGTCCAGTAATGGTGGCCCATCTGATTAGAGAATAATAAGGGGAGTGTACAGGATATGGGTCACCATAGTAGTAATCCCCTACTGTCTTTACCAAACTAATAATCCAAGGAAATTACATTTCTCAGTAGTCCATAAGAGATTCCTGAGGGATTTCATTTTTCTATTAAGCCTATTTGTTCTGCAAATCAGTAGGGGTCACGACCTCCACCAATGCAATGTATAGCAGCTGGGTGCAGTCTCAGTAATCTAATAGAAGACATGTAACAGGTTCAGGCAAATATTAAAAAAAAAAAAAAATTAGCTCCCTGTACACAAGTGTCTATATCCATTTGTATTTATTATGCTTCCGTTTTTTATTGATTGTTTGACTTTAAAAAAAAATATTTTATTAAATGATTGAGTATCTGTTTCTGATCTGTCCCCATGAAGTGTATGGGTTGTCATGGGACTCTTAACAGATGATCAGACTGAAATCAGACTCCTGAGACTACTAAAGATTGGGTGAAGATGGAAGACAAAAAAAGGAAACAACATTTAAAGGGGTTGGCCACTTTATAGTAAAATTGTTCAGTGTACAGTATTAGTAAGTATAGTCACTGCCCTTACTGAAAGCAGTTCCGTGTGTACCTGATAGAGCTAAAATCAGGCAACCCTCCTACAGGTTGTGCTGTCCTGCTCTGTGGTGATTCTGTCCATTACATGGACGACATGAAGGAGCATGTGACCATGCCCCGCCCCCAGTGTCCACCACTGAACCAGTATATGCCTATGGAGGGCACTTGGGGGTACGGCATGGTCACATGCTCCTCCATGTCAGCCATCTTATGGACAGACTCACTACAGAGCAGGACAGTAAAGCCTGGAGGTGGGGAGTCTGATTTTAGCTCTATCAGGTACACACAGAGCTGCTGTCTCTAAGACTCTCGAGAAAAATAGTGTTTTAATATCAACAGATGTCAGGAAAACCTCTACTGCTTTAGACAGTTCCTGTCATGGACGGAAATAAATACGTAGGAGACAGCACCTATCCACCAAAAAAAAAAGTAGTATAAATCAAACTCACCCGGTGTAAGTGGGTATGGGGTATACAGCCCCTTCCCACCTCCACCTCTTGTCCACGAGAGTATTTTTATTATATATCAGTCTCATCCCTGTTCATCAAGAACATCCAAATGGAGGGCACTTAATCAATCCCGAGTGTGTGCTCCACACCGGCCAAAGACATGTATAGCAGAAGAAAAAATGACAGCGCTCAGGGATGTGTCTGAATGTAATATACAGTATATGTGGGAATCAAAAGGGTGTCAGCAGGACTTACTTCACCGTGGGGGAAAGGATGTAACCAACAAACCTATCCCCCTCCAGGACGCTTCCAATATAATGCGTAGTAGTGAAACCTCGTTGGTAACATCAGTGATTAAACCAAATGTTTATTGGGTAACATACAAGATGGCAATGCGTTTCAGTGGGTAATCCCCCACCTTTCTCAAGCCTCAAGGCAGAAGAGAGCACTGTGTCAGACAGGAAATAATACATAACTTCCTGCAGGACATACAGCAGCCGAAAAGTACTGGAAGACTTGAGATTTTTTAATAGAAGTATTTGTTTTCCTCTTAAGACCCCTTTAATCCCCAAGTCACCTCGACTGTGTGCTTATTGTCCCTGACTTTACTGTACCTTGAAACTATGTATCATGTATTCACTCTTGTTCACAGGATTCTATGATAGGATTTTTTCTATTTGTAGACATCTTGTTGTCTCTAAAGTGCATTTATGCCTTGACACATATATATAGGGTTCCCATGCTGATTGTTCAATGGGGAACCCTTCAGACTGCCTAAAGAATCATTTGTATAAGCGCTGAGCTTGTTAGGCAGCCTTCACACCAGCTATGATGGATGTCTGGCAGCAGGCCAGCGGGGTAACCATGCTGGAGCTTCCAGCCCCTGTACAAATTAGCAGGATCATCTTCTGTATACGGCAGGTTTCCCACTGTGTTATGCAGGGTCTGTAGACGTACATGTAGGGGGGAGGTTCCTGTAGTGGAAGTGTGCCCCATAGTAAAAGGGTGTTTGTTGCATCAGGCTCAATGGAATAGCATGGGGTCTAACCAATGCATCTTATAGGATAGCTACCTAATATAATAACTTGGTGTATTTCAAAGAGCAAATGAAGGAGGAGAATGGGTATCTGCTCTTCTTACAAAGTATCTAGCAACCTTCCACCTATGCATTTAGTCATACAAGCTATATGTTATATATTACTTACATTATAGTATTATACTATTACTATAAGTATATAATAATAGTTAATTATATTATAGTAGAGGCTATATGCTTGTCTTTATTTCTTCACATCTTTGTCGAACACTGGGTGCAGAGGTGACCAGCCTTAGCAACTGACTGGGCATTTCTTGGTGTCAACTTAGGGATCAGGAAGCACTGATCAGCAGGGACAACAGTTGTTGGGGGATCAGGTAGATGAGTACCTGGCCCTGCTACCAGGATGAGTACCTGACACTAATACTAGGTCGAGTAGCTGACCCTTCCACCAGGATGAGTATCTGATCCTACTACTAGAATGAGTAGCTGACCCTACCACCAGGATTAGTATCTGACCTTACCTCCAGGATGAGTATCTGACCCTTCCACCAGGAAGAGTACCTGACACTACCTCCAGGATGAGTACCTGGCACTACTATCAGGTCAAGTATTTGACCCTTCCACCAGGATAAGTATCTTATCCTACTACCAGAATGAGTATATAACCCTACCTCCAAGATGAGTACCTCACCCTACCCACAGGATGAGTATCTGACCCTACAATTCAATATCTCAAATAAACATGCATTTATACATCTCAATTATACTGGAGTCTAATGCAGTCTTAATGCAGTCGGTCCATCTCTAGACAATATGCTTGAAAGGCTCTCAACTTATATAAAGGGTCTCTCTATGGAGACTCTGAATGAGTCTAACTTGCTCAACACATGAGAGTAGTGGAGGGCCCATATTCTTCTCCCACGACTAAAAAAAACAGGCAACATTTTGTGGAGCTACTAATTCAATGCCACAATCTCCTATCCCACAGGCCGCAGCCTAAGGAACCTATATGGGACCTGACTAAAAATGTACTTTTATTTTGATTGCTAAAATCATACAGACAAACTAATAATATTAACAACACGATCCACTCTGCTCATATACTAGCCAGAATCCTGCTCCACACAGATGAGGGGCAACACTCCGAAACAGCTGTCTGTGGATGGATACCTGGCCTTGGTTTTTCTCTTGTCATTGCATTGACTTATAGGGCCACTTAATATGGTGGTTTTGGTGATTTCCTTACAGGAGCCACCCGTTGGCTGGGTCCTTCCCGGAGGGATATCTGGCTAGTCCCGTGTTTTGAGACTCTTTAATGAGGCTCCACGGGCTCTTCTTTTGCATATTTGTGTTTCCCAGGGGACAATGCACCTATGATTTCGCTGCATTGAGTGCTTTCACTAGCAGCCGGCAGTGTTATCGTTTGGCTGGTCTCCCTGAGGGCAGCGATCTGTTTCTCTTAAGGCTCTACTAGGCATTGCTTCCACCTAGCCAGAATCCTGCCCCACACTGATGAGGGGCAACACCCCGAAACAGCTGTATGTGGATGGATACCTGGCCTTGGTTTTTCCCTTGTCATTACATTGACTTATAGGGCCACTAAATATGGTGGTTTTGGTGGTTTCCTTACAGGAGCCATCCCTTGGCTGGGTCCTTCCCAGAGGGATATCTGGCTAGTTCTGTGTTTTGAGACTCTTCAATGTGGCTCCGCAGGCTCTTCTTTTGCATGCTCATATACTGTATGATGGCTATGTATAGTTTGACTAACCAGTATATTGGATGTGGTCGGTCAGACCATACATAGCCAACATACAGTATATGAGCAGAGTGGATTGTGTTGTTAATATTATTAGTTTACCTGTATGATTTTAACAATCAAAATAAAAGTAAATTTTTTGTCAGGTCCCATATAGGGGGCTTTATTCCCCAGGCCTCGGTCTATGTGATTGGAGATTGTGGCATAGAATTGGGACCCCCCGGCCTATGACTACAGTAGATGGTCTTGTAAGTGAGCTACAGTACTAATTCTAACTATTGAGCTACAGCTGCCATCCAGAGAAATACATTGAGTTCTATACAATCTTGCAGAATGCGGCTGTTACTCAATAGTTAAAATCAATCAGTAGCGCCTGTCACGGCCGCGGCGGCGTCCCATGCTCCGGGCCGCCGCCGCGACCTCCCCCCATCTCATGCAGCTGCCGGGGTCCCGGTGCAGGGACCCGGCGCTGCTACACGTTCGGCCCCGGGGGGCGCCTCACCTCTCCACGCTCCTGTCTCTCGCTGTGCCGGCCGGCGCGCGCGTCCCCGCCTCCTAGGGCGCGCGCGCGCCGGCTGTCTCAGATTTAAAGGGGCAGTGCGCTCCTAATTGGTAGTTGCACCAATCACTCCCCTATAAATCCCAGCATGCCCTGTCCCCTGTGTTGGAGCCTCTACATGCTTCCCATAGCGTTTGGCCCAGCTCCCTGTTGTTCCTGTGTCCTGTCCGTTACCTGGTCCCTAGTCCCTGTTCCTGAGTCCTGTCCGTTACCTGGTCCCTTGTCCCTGTTCCTGGTTCCTGTTCCCCTGTCACTCCACCTGTTCCTGTGTCCAGCCAGTCACGTGCTCTCTCATCTGCAGACTATTGCCTGTACCATCTCCTGCCACGCCTCGCCTGCCGACACCAGCAACCGAGCCAGGGGTAGCGACCTGGGGGTCGCCTGCCGCAGCAAGTCCATCCCGCCTTGCGGCGGGCTCTGGTGAAAACCAGCGGCCCCTTAGACTCCGTTCCCTGGTGAGGTTTGTGCCATCGCTGGTGCCGGTCCAGTGGATCCACTACTCCGGGCGTTACAGTAGGCTCCAACCATGGATCCCGGCGAGGTGCCTGATATCCGCGAGGTAGCCCGAGTGGTCGCCCTACAAGCTCAACAGATTCAGCAACAGTCACAGCTGATTCAACAACTGACTGCAGCCGTTCAACAGCATACCACAGCTCAGCAGTCATCACCTCCGGCAGCCTCTTCAAAACTACGACTGGCTCTCCCAAGTAAATATGGAGGTGACCCCAAGTTGTGCAGAGGGTTCCTGACCCAATGCACTATGTACATCGAACTTTTAAGCAGTCAGTTTGCCACCGAGCGCTCTAAAGTGGCTTTCATTATCAGCCTATTGGAGGGAAGAGCTCTGGCCTGGGCCACGCCACTATGGGACCGTAATGATCCGGTTGCTGCCAATTTTCGAATCTTCCTGGACGAGTTCCGCTCTGTCTTTGAGGAACCTGCCCGTGCATCTTCGGCTGAGACTGCTCTCCTCAATTTATCCCAAGGGACTTCCTCCGTTGGTGACTACGCCATCCAGTTCCGCACCCTGGCTGCGGAACTAGACTGGAATGAGGCCGCGCTGATTGCCACCTTTAAAAAGGGCCTGTCCAGCCAAGTGAAGGATGTGCTCGCTGCCCGGGATCTGCCTACCTCCTTGAACGATCTTATTCTACTGGCTACCAGAGTCTACACCAGGTTTTCCGAGAGAGAGGAGGAGGTCCGGCAAGGACGGCGTCTGAGTCTGCCCCGTCGCCATCCTCGGCTGGCACCGGTGTTCCAGAATCCTGTTGCTCCTATGTCCCAGTCGCTTCCAGAGGTTCCTATGCAGGTGGAACGTGTTCGCCTGACGACTGATGAGAGGAACCGTCGACTGGACCAGAATCTCTGCCTCTATTGCGGTGGCGCGGATCACTATCGGCAGAGATGTCCCCAACGCCCTCAGCGTCCGGGAAACGCCCGCACCTAGGTCCGGTGGGAGAGGCCTCCCTAGGTGTGAATGCCACCTCTCCAAGGTTGACTATGCCCGTCTCCATCCAGACACCCTCTGGGCAAGTTTTCCAGACTACTGCCCTCATCGACTCTGGCTCTGCTGGCAGTTTCATCTCTGCTTCGTTGGTCCAAAGATGGCGGCTACCCGTGATCCAGCTAGCCCAACCCCGGTCTATCTCTTCGGTTACGGGGGAGGTTCTTACCGAAGCGGTGTACAGCCAGACGGCACCCCTAGTCCTCCAGGTGGGAGCCTTACATCAGGAGAAGATCTCCTTCTATGTCTTGCGCCATTCCTCTTCCAATCTCCTGCTGGGGCTTCCTTGGCTGCAAATCCATACCCCTAAGCTGGACTGGAGAACTGGGGAGGTTCTCAGCTGGGGTCAGGACTGTCATAACCGGTGTCTGAGATCTCCTCAACCCAAGTGCTCTACAAGGTCACCTGCTTGTGTCAAGCCTCTATCCGGGCTACCGGAGGACTACCAAGACTTTGTCGATGTTTTCTCGGCCAAGGAGGCGGACTCACTACCACCTCATCGGGCCTATGATTGCCCTATAGACCTCCTTCCTGGGGCTTCTCCTCCACGTGGTCGAGTATACCCTCTCTCTGTGCCCGAGACTGAGGCCATGTCCTCCTACATCCAGGAGAACTTACAAAAGGGCTTCATCCGCAAATCCACGTCTCCAGCTGGCGCCGGATTTTTCTTTGTTCAGAAGAAGGACGGTTCCCTCCGCCCATGCATAGACTATCGGGGTTTAAATAAGGTGACCGTTAAAAACCGCTATCCTCTTCCGCTTATTCCGGAACTATTCGACCGTCTTCGTGGAGCAAAGATCTTCTCCAAGCTGGATCTCAGGGGAGCGTATAACTTGGTCCGAATTCGTAAGGGAGACGAATGGAAGACCGCTTTCAACACCAGGGATGGGCACTACGAATATCTGGTCATGCCATTCGGCCTATGCAATGCCCCAGCGGTCTTCCAGGAATTCGTGAACGATATCTTCCGAGACCTCCTCTATGTCTGCGTCATTGTTTATTTGGACGACATTTTGGTCTTCTCCCCGGACCAGCAGACTCATGTGGCACAAGTGCGTCAGGTTCTACGAAGACTACGGGCCAATCATCTATACGCCAAGCTTGAGAAGTGTGTTTTCCATCAGCGCAGTCTTCCATTTCTTGGCTATATCGTCTCCGATCAGGGCCTACAAATGGATCCAGCCAAGCTCGCAGCTGTCCTTCAATGGCCACGCCCGGTGGGACTTAGAGCTATCCAACGTTTCCTGGGCTTCGCCAACTATTACCGGCAATTCATCCCTCACTTCTCTACCCTGGTCGCACCCATTGTGGCTCTCACTAAAAAGAAGGCGGACCCCAGACGTTGGCCTCCAGAGGCCGAACAAGCCTTCAATAGCCTCAAGTCTGCCTTTGCCTCCGCTCCTGCCCTAGTCCGCCCGGATGTCTCCAGGCCGTTTTCTCTCGAGGTCGATGCTTCTTCTGTGGGCGCAGGAGCCGTTCTCTCGCAAAGGGACACATCAGGCAAGACCAGAACCTGTGGGTTCTTCTCTAAGACTTTCTCCCCTGCCGAGAGGAACTATACCATTGGGGACCGTGAACTCCTGGCCATTAAGTTGGCACTGGAGGAGTGGCGTCATCTATTAGAGGGGGCTAAACACCCGGTTAACATCTACACGGACCACAAGAACCTCCTCTACCTCCAATCGGCTCAACGCCTCAATCCCAGGCAGGCTCGGTGGTCCCTCTTCTTCTCTCGGTTCAACTATACCATCCACTTCCGTCCAGCCGAGAAGAATCTAAAGGCCGATGCATTATCCCGAGCATCCGATGTCATGGGGCAAGAGGAATCTCCTCGTCACATAATACCTCCCGACCGCCTAGTACCAGTTGCCACTTCCGCTCTGCAGAGTCTGCCTCCCGGGAAGACTTATGTGCGCCCCGCACTCCGTAAACGCATCTTGAAGTGGGGGCATTCCTCTTTGGTAGCCGGGCATCCAGGAGCCCAAAAGACCGGGCAATTGATCTCCCGTCACTACTGGTGGCCCAATCTACTCCAGGATGTCAAGGATTTTGTGGCTTCCTGTGCAGTCTGTGCCAGGAATAAATCCCCCCGTCTAAGACCTGCCGGCCTACTATTGCCCTTGCCAGTCCCGGATCATCCCTGGCACCACATTGGGATGGATTTCATCACTGACCTACCTCCATCTGCGGGCAATACAGTTATTTGGGTGGTGACGGACCGCTTTTCTAAAATGGCTCACTTCGTGGCCCTTCCTGGTCTGCCCTCTGCTCCTCGTCTGGCTCAGTTGTTCTTCCGACACATCTTTCGCCTGCATGGACTTCCTCTTCACATTGTGTCCGACCGAGGCTCTCAATTTGTCTCTAAATTTTGGCGTGCCCTATGCTCGCAACTCCAAGTGAAGCTGGACTTCTCATCGGCCTATCATCCTCAAACCAACGGGCAAGTGGAGAGAGTCAATCAGATTCTGGGCAACTACCTACGCCATTTTGTTTCAAGCCGCCAAGACAACTGGTCCGATCTACTCCCATGGGCAGAATTCTCTTATAACCACTTGGACTCGACTTCCACAGGCAAGTCCCCTTTCTATGTGGTCTACGGGCATCATCCTCGTCCTCCTCTGCCTCTCTCTCCATCCTCTGAAGTCCCAGCCGTGGAGGAGTTGTTATCTGACCTGCAATCGATCTGGGAACAAACTCGACAGTCCTTACTCAAAGCCTCTGAACGCATGAAGGACCAGGCTGATAAGAAGAGGAGACCTGCCACGAATTTTCTCCCAGGTGACAAAGTCTGGCTCTCGGCCAAATATGTCAGACTCAAGATCCCCAGCTACAAGTTGGGCCCTCGATTCCTCGGTCCTTTCTCGGTGCTAAGACGCATCAACCCTGTCACCTACAAACTCCGCCTACCCCCCACTATGCGGATTCCGAACTCCTTCCATGTTTCCCTCTTAAAACCAGTGGTCCTGAACCGGTTCTCCGATAGATCTTCGTTCTCTGCTCCTCAAGCCGTCTCTGACGACGTCTACGCTGTTAAGGACATTCTGGCCATGAAGACTGTCAGAGGGAGAAGGTTCTTCCTGGTGGACTGGAAAGGATTTGGTCCTGAGGAGAGGTCCTGGGAACCCGAGGCTAACATCCTGGACCAAGATCTCATCAAAGGGTTCCTGCAGGTTAGAAAGAGGGGGAGGCCAAAGGGGGGGGGTACTGTCACGGCCGCGGCGGCGTCCCATGCTCCGGGCCGCCGCCGCGACCTCCCCCCATCTCATGCAGCTGCCGGGGTCCCGGTGCAGGGACCCGGCGCTGCTACACGTTCGGCCCCGGGGGGCGCCTCACCTCTCCACGCTCCTGTCTCTCGCTGTGCCGGCCGGCGCGCGCGTCCCCGCCTCCTAGGGTGCGCGCGCGCCGGCTGTCTCAGATTTAAAGGGGCAGTGCGCTCCTAATTGGTAGTTGCACCAATCACTCCCCTATAAATCCCAGCATGCCCTGTCCCCTGTGTTGGAGCCTCTACATGCTTCCCATAGCGTTTGGCCCAGCTCCCTGTTGTTCCTGTGTCCTGTCCGTTACCTGGTCCCTAGTCCCTGTTCCTGAGTCCTGTCCGTTACCTGGTCCCTTGTCCCTGTTCCTGGTTCCTGTTCCCCTGTCACTCCACCTGTTCCTGTGTCCAGCCAGTCACGTGCTCTCTCATCTGCAGACTATTGCCTGTACCATCTCCTGCCACGCCTCGCCTGCCGACACCAGCAACCGAGCCAGGGGTAGCGACCTGGGGGTCGCCTGCCGCAGCAAATCCATCCCGCCTTGCGGCGGGCTCTGGTGAAAACCAGCGGCCCCTTAGACTCCGCTCCCTGGTGAGGTTTGTGCCATCGCTGGTGCCGGTCCAGTGGATCCACTACTCCGGGCGTTACAGCGCCAGACATAGACTAAAGCCAATCATTGGGGAAATGCCTAAGATGGTCAAGTATCCTAGATGCAGAATATGTTTATTATCAGTATTTATATATATTCAATGAGATCCACCCCCAAAATTATTAACATGGAAAAATTCATTACTCTTCTCAGTTTTCCATGACTCGGTCCATTAGACACTTTACGTTGACACTCCATAGGACATAATTGCCTAGGCAAACAACTCTACTCCAGTTGATAAACCGTCTCCAATCCTTTTGGCTGGAAAAAGTGCCTGTGTCTGAAAGATTATTTATATCCTTGACTAATTTACAAGAGCTGGAAAGTTTCCAATGGTTTTAATTGAAGTGAGCATATTGTATCCATTCTCTTTCTTTTCTCTCCCATTGTAAAAAGAACATTGGCTTGCATTAATCAAAAGGCTGTATTAGGTTGTATGTGATACCTTACAATTCCAGCTGCTTCTGAAGGTCAGATTAGACTGTAAAGACCGCCTTAGTCTGATTTGTGATTTTCTTACTTTATTTAGTGTAATGTAGCAATTTCTTTATTATTAGACAAATTGGTGAATGGAAATGTCAGGTTTAATATTCTAATCTTTAATAAATCAGTTGCAGTTCTTAAAAGGATGTAACATTTTACGACTGTTAGATTTTGCTGTTTGTGAACATAGCCTACAGTAGCTTAAAGGGGTAGCTTAAAGAAAATCTGTTGGCTCTATAGAAGGTTCAGAGTTCAAGTGTAATAGAAGTGGTGCTGAGCAGCAGTATGCATGTCTTCTCCCTCCTCCACCCTTTCCTGCTTTGCATAATTGACGTACAGGGAAGAAATGCTGGAAGTTGAGACCTGTACATCAATCATGCAAAGTGTGGAGGAGGGAGGAGGCATGCATGCTGTGGCTTGGCACAGCCTTCTTGACACTTGAGCTCTGAGCTGTCCGAATTCCTTTAGGGTGCGTTCACACCTACAGGATCTGCAGCTGATTTTCTGCAGCAGATTTCAGTTAAATAACTGAACACACCATCAAATCTGATGCTGTGTTCAGTTATTTAACTGAAATCTGCTGCAGAAAATCAGCTGCAGATCCTGTAGGTGTGAACGCACCCTTAAGAGTGTTAATGCTCAGTAATGGCTCACCCCTCTGAGATGGGTGTTACCAGTGAGGGTACACTATAACATTCATATACCCCAATAAGACAAATGGAAAGACACTCGCATAATGAAATAGCCCCTTCAAATAGATGATTGTCTATCTTCATGCTTTATTATAGAACAAGCTTGTAGTGGGGAAGTGGCAATCAGCAATTTTTGTATGTACAGTACACGCTTCTGTAAGTACAGATCTGCTTACAAGGTACCTGGTATACAATAATGTCATATACAGTACAAACACGTTATATTTGGTCCATCAAGTATTCTTCAAATTTCCTGCAGGAATAGTGCTGTAGACTGTAATTCTTGTAAAACTTCACACTTGACTGAATGGGGATCGATAGTAGAATTAACGGAGCATGGTACTTATAGCCAAAGCGAGAAGATCAACTCTCCATTTTAGATTTTTCAGGGAAAATATTTTATATAAGAACTTAGCGTTGCAATATTTTTCTATAAAAAGTCCAGTAAGTAGAGCGATGCTATATGGTAATATCTTATGATGAGGACAGGGGCACAGTTATGCTCAGCCAATCGCGGCAGAGCAGCTGATGACGCGGCAGAGGGAAGGTCGGAGTGGTTTGGTCGACCGCCCGAAGATTACATCATTGTGGCAAGATGGTGGACGGGGGTCGACACAGATCAGGTGAATATAGAACACTACACTTCCGGGTCTAGCATGTGTGGGAGGAAACAGGGGGAAGCGGGCCATTCACTAACATAACATACATTACAAAGTTGTATAACTTTATAATGTGTGTTATTTAGTAAATAATTGTTTAGCGCCGCACTACCTCTTTAATGGTGCTTATGGAGGTGTATTTATATGGGTTTTAAAGGGGTTGTCCAACCAAAATCTTTTTATTTTTTTTTATTTTTTTCAAATCAACTGGTGTCAGAAAGTTATATAGATTTGTAATTTACGTCTACAAAAAAATCTCAAGTCTTCCCATACTTATTAGCTGCTGTAGGTCCTGCAGGACATGTTTTATTTTCAGTCTGACGCAGTGCTCTCTGCTGCAATCTCAGGTCGAGACAGGAACTCTGTCTTGGTTTTCTATGAATCTCCATAGAAAACCTCTCCTGCTCTGGACAGTTCCTGTCTCGGCCAGAGATGTCAGCAGAGAGCACGGTGTCAGACTGAAAAGAAAACATTTCCTGCATGACATACAGCAGTTGATAAGTATGAGAAGACTGGAGATTTTTTAATAGAAGTAAATTACAGATCTATATAACTTTCTGACACCTGCTGATTTGAATGAAAAATATTTTTGCTGGACAACCCCTTTGAATATTACCAGTTCTCTCCAGGGCCTCTGTACTTCATTAGAAGACACCAATATAATAAATGCCAGGTAGAGACCCTGTTATGGATTCATGAGATCTTACACCTCTGAATACACATAATCCCAATTTGGCGATTACTAATTGTATAAAGACAAGAAAAAAATGTCAAAATTAAAGCTAAAAACAAGGATTAGACGGTGACATAAGGGCACAAATGTCATCACCAGTCAGTCGGCAGAAAATAAATGGGTGACATTGGGCAGCATGTTCTTCTCATGCATCCCTCTTGTCCTCATTGTTATTTGGCAGGTCACAGTCATCCCTGTGGCATAGTTAGTGAAGTTCCAGATTTCACTTTTGTCTTTGATTCCCCTCTCGTCCTGCCTTCTGCTCTATACAGGGTGCTCTGCCAAGCCGGCAGCTGTCATATGCCAGGGCCCGTGTACAAGGTATCCAGACAAGTGGCGGCACTGCCCGTATATCCACACATTAAACACATGGCAGGGCCCGAGATGCAGATTATACACACATAAGTCTCTATTCAGTCACGCTGCCAGTTTGTTTTCATTTTGTTGTCATTAATATGTTAGTAGAGTTGACAAGCGTCTCTACTAAAATTAGAGAGAAAAATCCATGCATTAGGCCTCATGGGTATGGCTATATGGGGATTTGTAAGAAGCAAAACCCATAGCCTTATTATGGGCCCATAGTGTCCCTCCCTGTGTCTCTAATGTCATATGGAGCCATATATTCTCATGGATTCCCACCAACTGCATAGAATATTCTGGAGATTACGTTGTCTGGAAGCATTGCTACTGGGGTAAAATATGGAGACACATAAAGGCACCATATGGTGATATACAAAGTGCCTGTGGGGGTGTAGAATGGCTCCATAGAGAATAGTTGTGTTATTGTACAGGGTGCTCATGGGTTGGCCGTGTACATAAGGACTAATTAAAAAAAATTAAATAATATATTAAAATTAATTTTTAATTTTTTCAGGGCACAGTTATCAGTAAGAAAGCAAAGATATGTACAGATACATCACAGGACAAACTAATGTAGTGGCAATCTGTGGATTTTCTTTTTCTCCACACATTACAAAAAGCTCCTTTACGAAAGATCTTAACCCCTTCCCAACCCAGTAAATTTTAGATTTTCCTTTCTGTATTCTTGATCCTCACCTTCGAAGACTTTTTTTTTTTTTTTTTTGTTTCCTTTATCAGCAAAGTCGTATGGGGACTTATTTATTTGTTGTAACTTCTTTTATTTTTTTTTTTATTAGGAATTTTCCAAAACATAACAGAAATAAGCCAAGCAGAAAGTACTGAGATTTAATATGAAAAAAAAATATGACAATTACAAAAAGTTAGGCTCACTATTAGGCTATGTTCACACAACGTAAGTGTCATATTAATCACGGCCGTTGTTGCAGATTTGCAACAACGGCCGTGATTACTATGGGACTTTTGTAGTGCTCCCATCTGTGGAATTTCGGACGGAGTGTATACACATAGTATACGGACATGGGGAGAAAGAAGCTGCACGGATGCGCCCGCATCCCAATTCATAATGAGTCAAGACCATCCACCCGGTACTGCAGAACCGGCCTGGATGATCTTCTCTGACACTAGCCTTTCCGTGACATGGGCGAGTAACGGAATGGCCGGTGTCTTACGCCATGTGAACATAGCCTTACATTGTGCTGCCTTCTATAGAATCCCAGCCGGAGTATCTACTCATAGTATACACTCCAACCGGGATCGCTAACAGTGCCACAAAAACTGACATGTCAGTTTTCTGCGACTGCTATTCACTGAATAGTGGCCGCACAAAACCTGTCAGTGCACATAATGGAGCGTGCGGCTCCAGCCACACGCTCCATTTTGTGCAGCGGCGAATTGGGATGCGGGTGCGCACGGATGCGACCGCATCCAAATTCATCAAGAGTGAAGATCATCCGGCTGATACTGCAGTACCGTCCGGGATGATCGTCTCTGACACCGGCCGTTCAGAATGGATGGTGTCTTACAAAGTGGGAACATGGCCTTAGACTTTGTATAACACAGTACTTTCCATCATATTCAAAATATCACAAGTATATGTAAAGATACACTACATTATGAAAAATAAAATGAGGTAAGATGGGTAAAGGAAAGTGGGGGAGGGCATTTATAAAGATGGTACACTAATGGTATGTCAGCGACTGTTCTCTGCAACTGCTCCTTAGTTTACAAGATGTATTTTTGACTGGCACCCTTTATTTTCTTCGCCTGAAATTTTATTAGAGGGATAAAAATTATTTTGGGGGAAAAAAGTTCATACAGTTTATACAGTATAGAAGATAATGATTTTATGGGCCAACATGATTCCAAGATTTTTTTGTTGTTGTTTTATTCTAATGCATGATCTGACCCTATAACTTTTCTTACACCATGATCTGAAGTGTTTATGGATAGTTTTCATATACTGTAGTTTTTATACTTTTTCAAAGATGTGACTTTTTGATCGGCCAGGGTCAGGGTCGGGAATTGATCAATTTTCTTTTTTTTTACATCTGCAGAACAGTGGGTGGTTTGAATTTTTATTACTGTGGGTTATATAGATTTTCAAACTTTCTTTTAAGCCTCCTAGGGACTTTTTATATGCAATAATGTGATTGCTTGTATAGATATACATATGCATTACATTCAGTCCAAGCCCCTGGCAGCTTTTCCCCACCGTACCAACCTTGCGTAATAGAGAGTCAAAAGTCTCACGACAACCTTTAATTTAAAAAACTAAAGGGAAAGTGACATATCCGATACCCCGGCAAGTAACTTTGGAACTTATGATAACTTTTGAACCACAAGAAATATTGTAATTGATTTGACCTCCTTCCCATTGAAAAAAAAAACTTGTTCCTGATTCAACATGGCAGCCATGTACCAGACATAGCCCATTTCTTGCTGGGATATTTGAGTATGTCATATTTCTTTTAGTTTCTAAAAAAAAAAAAAAGCCCTGAGACTTTTTACTCACCTTGTATCTCAGTGTATAGGGGGAGAATCTAACAATCAAGATTGGCGGGGACGGTAGAAGGAACCAGGAACTGCCCCAATAACTTGTGGTTCACAAAGCAGGTTCCCTATAAGGAGTTAAAGTGATACTGTCACTCATGCAAACATGGCAGGTTTACCTGTCAGGGCCCCAGGGAACACAGAGACACAGGATAAGTGGGCCCTATGGCTGACAACCCCCCACACTGTCCCTACCTACTTGCAGTGCAGGTCCTAAATGACCATCCGCAACTGGGCGGCGTTCCCTACGCTGCAGTAAGTGCAAACACAAAACAAGACGAGGAAAACTAACACAATAAAGAATAGTCCGCGGGCAAGGTTGGCAACAAACGGGTGGCAGAAGTACAGAGTCAGAATCCAAAAGCAAAGTCGAGGTCACGAAATCCAGGTCAGAAACACTAATAAACATGGAACGGAGATACAAGGAAAAGGTACAAGGAACTATACGCAATAACAGACAGTAAACAAGGTACACAGTGAAACAGAAACCAGAGACAATAACCAGGTAACTGGAGGACAAGGCAAGGTAAACTGAACCAAAAGACAATAGACAAGCGAAGGGATCAGGAAACCAGGAATACAGACAATCTGAGGACAGGCAGGATCTAGCTGACAGACAAGCTGAACAACGCTATGAAGAGCCCTGAGTGAAGGGAGAGGCACAGGTATAAGGGATCAGAAGTCCCGGACTCCAAGCTGATCTCTTTAGCTGTAAAATAAAGTTTTAACCATTGACCCAGACAAGGCTCGCCTTGGTCCATTGCTGTAATATACGCCACCTCTAGTCATGTTGTTTGGGGGGGGTCACAATCCTAGTAAAGTAAGTGCCAGACAAAGCTGGGGAGAGGGGACTCGGTGGCAGAGAAGCTCCCGCCTCTATCACACTGTTCACCAATTATAAAAATCTTTTTTTTATAGCTAAAGAAGCCACATAGAGCACCCAAAGGTGTTTGGTTTGCCCAGGTGACATTATCACTGTAATTGCCACTATGTATCATCTGTTTAAATGAAGCCACTTTCATAAATCAGAATATTTACAAAATAAAGCAAAGACCAAAGTTTATTATCATAAACCTGATGAAAAAGCCAATTTTTTACTGGAAATATCTCATTTTGGTAATTCCTTTTGTTAAAGCTTAGAATTTCCGCGCATCCTTTAGATCTCCAGGCCAGAAATATTGATTTAGTAAGTCGTTTTTGTTTACAAGACAAACACTGAATCCGGGATTAGTGGTTTGTCCTCAATCTTCTCCTACAGCCACTTATTTATTTGTTCTGAACATTCTGAGATTTCGCCGAAACTTCTAGTTATAACGGGAAGATACCGTGGTTTTGTAAATACGTATACTATTCCTATTCTAGCCCTATTATTTTTTCTTAAATGGAATGAAACTTTATGGGGGGTTCTAAGTGAAATGTCCCTTTATAGGGATTATCCAGGATTAGAAAAAGCAAAGCTACTTTTGTTTAAAAAACAGTGCCACCCCTGTCCTCAGGTTGTGAGTGGTATTACAGTTTAGCTCCATTCATTTCAAAGAAACTGAGCTGCAAAACCCCACACCCAGACTGAAGACAAGAGTGGTGCTGTTTCTGAAAGACAGCAGCCATGTTTTTATAGGCCTGGACAACCCCCATATTTGAATTTGTATGAAGGGAAATGCATTGTCAGGATTAATAAAAAATAGAAAGAAACTCTAATCGTGTCATATACGTGAATGTAAGTAGATCTGTGTATATCACGTATGTTATAGATTGTAAAACGCATCTTATCATTTAGTTGGTACTCGCAGATAATAATATGCATTTTACTTATTTTGACCTAATTCTATGATCAAAGACTCCTCAGGGCAAACACTATCTTCTTGTGACGTAATCTCGTGGGATCATCTAATTAGGTCAAATGAATTCAGAATAAAATATATTCATCAAGGAAAATAAATTATAATTGATTTTGCATTCCTTTTCTTCTTTGGGTTTTAGAATACTAATGTACTATTTGCTTTGATTATTCGGGTTTACATAAAAATAAAAGAAATCTCAAGTATCAAAATAAAACATAAATCACGAGTCTCTAAATAAAACAACGTCTCCAGATTGAGAAATGCGCTCATGCCTTGATGGGAGCCAGTGGGTTGACTTAATATTGTTGATGCTGTTCACCATTGATATGTTTGCACGATATAAAGTTAATCATGGACGCTGAAATTATCGACATCTATGATAGATGACAGTTCAAAGATACGAGAGGAAACTCCTTCATATCCGGTCACAAAGCAAATATAAATCATACAAGGTTAAAAAAAAAAAAGTAGGTTGGATTTGATTGATCTGTGTCTTGTGTTTTGAACCGAATTAAGGCTATGTTCACACTACGTAAGCTCTGCAGAAATCACGGCCGTTGTTACGACGGCCCGGATTTTTGCGGTACTTACGTAGTATATACGTAGTGCTGTATATGCTCCGGCCGGGATCTCTCACAGCGCCGTAGAAAACTGACAGTTTTCTGCGGCCTCTATTTAGTGCGGTTGCATAAAACCCTGTCAGTTCACACAATGTAGCGAGCGGCTCCGGCCGCATGCTCCATTGTGTCCTGTGGGGAGTTCTGATGCGGGCGCGCGCTAATGCGCTCGCATCAGAACTCAGCGGCGCTAAAGATCACCTGGCCGGTACTGCCGGTACAGTGATCTTTTCTGAGACAAGCTGTTCCGTGACCCGGCCGGGTCACAGAACGGCCGGTCTCATATTACGTGTTACAATAGCCTTACCATGTAACTGTGAAACTACACACAGATAATACACAGTGATGTCACAATACAGAGGTGAGAAACAAAGAGATATCACAATACAAATAATACAAGTGTAATGATGTCACAGTACAGGAACAGAGTGATGTCACAATATAGAGAAAACTAATGACACGTTTACACAGAGAGATTTATCTGACAGATTATTGAAGCCAAAGCCAGGAATGGATTTGAAAAGAAGTTAAATCTCAGTCTTTCATTTATGACCTGTTCTCTGTCTATAATCTGTTCCTGGCTTTGGCTTCAAAGATCTGTCAGATAAACCTCTGTGTAAAAGCACCACAAGGCAGCATTCACACGGTCCGTGAAGTTGTCCGTGCACACGGACAAATTTAAAGCCCATTGCTTTGTATTGGGCTAGTCAATGTTTAGTGTTTTCACGGATCTCCAATAGGACAAGTCATAACTCGAGAGCACAGAACGGATTTCCCAGAGAAATCAATGAGCTCTGTGTTTTTCATGGATGTACACAGAATGACATCCGTGTTCATCCGTGAAAAACATGAATGTAAAAGACCGCTGTCACATCGCTACGCAGGGCGCTCGGAAAGCGTAAGTAGACTACAGGCGTAAGTTCGCGGTCCGTACGTAGCCGGCTGCAACTTGCGTAAATTCCTGGTCGGAGTTTAACACATATATGCCCGGCCGCGAAAATATGCGGCCGGACATATACGTAGTGTGAACATAGCCTAAGAGTGTGATGTCACAACATAGAGATAAAAAAACATGATGATATCATAGTACAGGGATAATTAAAGGGGTTATCCAGCGCTACAAAAACATGGCCACTTTCCCCCTACTGTTGTCTCCAGTTTGGATGGGGTTTTGAAACTCAGTTCCATTGAAGTAAATGGAGCTTAATTGCAAACTGCACCTGAACTGGAGACAACAGTAGGGGGAAAAGTGGCCATGTTTTTGTAGCGCTGGATAACCCCTTTAACACAATAATGCTACAGTACAGAATAATATACACAGTAATATCACGCTGCATAATAAACACAGTAATGTATAGAAATAACAAACAAGTGCATAGATAATAAACACAGTGAGTCACAGTACAAGAAGAGTGAACACATAATGGGGGAAACAGTTAACCCCTTTTAGGACACAGTAGATTTTGGCCTTAAAGGAGAAGCCGATTTGAATAATGTTTCATCCGGCATGGAGAAAGATAACAAACAATCACAACTCACCTCTCCCCATGTTGTTACAGCACTGGATTGCCACTCGGGCCCCCAGACGGGCTCAGGGATCAGACGGGCTTAGCCAATGTCACAGAACCCAGTTGAAGGACTGCACGCTCAGCAACTGAGGTGGGTGTTTTAAACTTTTAATGGAGGGGAGGGCTTTGTCATATTTAAAAAAAAAAAAAAAATCCACTTTTTTTGTTTTTAGACTTTTACATCAATTGCATAGCATTGATCAGTATTATCGATCTTTTCCTAGTCTGCCTATAAGAAGATCACTGATCCCCAGCCACACAGAAGAAACTATTATACCTCCTGCAGTCAGGGAAAACAGTTAGATCCTGATTGGACAGTGACACTTAAACGCTTTGATCAGGAAATATCAGCTGCTGAGATCACTTCAAACAGCCCCTGGACTTATTAGCGTACCAGTATGTCGTGGGTCGTTAAAGAGGACCTGTCACCCGGGAGGACGGCCCCGAGCCCGCCCGACCCCCCGGTGGAGCCCCGGATACCTCCCTTTCCCTGCAAGTCCCGCTCCTAGACCCGGTCCCCGGACGGAGATATCGGCGCCAGAAGGTGAGCACGTGCTGTATGCTAATTACCTGAGATGAGTCCGATGCCCATAGAGAATGACTGGAGCTGTCATTCTCTATGGGCATCGGACTTATGTCTGCTGAGCGTGCGCACGGCTTCCGACGGCGAGATCTCCATCTCAGGACCGGGTCCAGGAGCGGGACTTGCAGGAAAGGGTAATTATCCGAAGCTCCACCGGGGGGTTGGGGGGGCTCAGCACCGTCATCCCAGCTGACAGGTTCCCTTTAAGGGGTTAAACTCTGTCTAGGCTATTTTCACACAACGTAAAACACCGGCCGTTCTGTGACATAACGGATGGTGTTTGTGAAGATCATGAACTTTGTGCTGGATTGGGATGAATCTGTGTGCCCGCATCCCAATTCACCATAGCCAACAATTGTCTGACTTGTCAGGCTTGTGCAGCAGCTATTCAATGAATAGCGGCCGCACAAAACTCACGTCAGTTTTTTGTATACTGTGTGTATACACTCCGGCCTGGATTCCCTCAGCCTGCAGTGCGCATAAGTTTTGGATTAATCATGGCCGTTGTTGCGAACATGGTCTTACATTGAAAATGAAAATTACATTACTTTGCTATTCCCAGTTATTGGGCACCATTTATAATAAGCACATCGCTCCTCTCTTATAGTAATCCAGTGAAGGAATTGCTTTGACATACAGAACGTATAGTAATTATAAATTATAAGTGAACTTTACATTGTGCATGAACCCGATTCCTCTGGAGAGGTGCACTTAGGGCTGTGTGCCACAATGTCATCACCTGAAAGCATCTAATGAGGACGTCAGGACCCGCAGGATATACCTGATCAGTGTGAAAGACTGTCATTTATCAAGACTGCACCCTACAGCTCTACCTTACTGGCGATTGTATTCATGGCAACCGAGCTCCTGATCCTTGGCCGCTGCGGTCATTTTATTATGAATCGTGCATGTTTTTTTGTCATTTAATATAAATTTATAATCTTATCTTCACATTCTCAGAGCCAATGCAGATTTATCAAAGGGGCATCTTAGCTAATATATAATATTATATATATATATATATACATACATACATATACACACACACACACATTACATTTCCTTATTAATTTTTTATTTTTTACATTGACCAGCCCTCAGGCCCAGTTACATAATGGGCCTCCCCCATTGTTCATTTGGAGGGGGTATTCCACCCAAGCACCCAAACCGAGCAGGTCTTACTCACCAAATCCCCCTGAGTTTTTTGCGCTACTCCTGCCTTTGTATCTGCTGTCATTCATGGCAATTACATTCATTACAAGTTTATTTAAAAGCCTGTCTATATCCAAGATGGCGCCACTGGAAAACTACATTTCTTATCCTGCAGTGCTTCTCCCTGATTGGTCTGTTGACATAACCGCCCTCTTGCTTTCTTTCCTGTCCACTGTTCGTCTTTACTTTACTCGTGTTTGCACAGTAAACACAGGACTGTGCAACAGAAGCTGCAAGTGAAAAAAAAGCAGCCCTGACAGAGGGGAGCAATCCCTGACAATAGTAATTAGTTACATCATTATAAAATATAGTATTGTGTACCTTCCCTGGTATTTCCTGGGAGTACTCCTGAAACACCTCCTGGTATTACTCCTGAAACACCTCCTAGCAATCCTCATGCAATACTTCCTGGCAGCGATGGATGGCTGAAGTATAACCACTTTTTTTTTATCCTGCAAAGCACTGTTTCAAGAAAGCACTGAAGATGTCACCTGACAGGTGATTCAAAAAGTTAAAATCACCCAGGAGAGCTGTGGACACCCGGTAGTGACACAAAAAGTGATAGGAACAATTTCACAGCTACACAGCTTACACAACTACTTTCTTTAAACTACCCTCTATTTCTACCTAATCAACCTTCTTTCTCCCTTCCCTTCTCTGCCTATTCCTGCTCTTCTCTGCCTCTCCCTGCCCTTCTCTGCCTCTCCCTGCCCTTCTCTGCCTCCTCCTGCCCTTCTCTGTCTCTCCCTACCCTTCTCTGCCTCTCCCTGCCTCTACCTTCCCTTCTCTGTCTCTCCCTACCTCTACCTGCCCTTCCCTGTCTCTCCCTGACCTTCTCTGCCTCTCCCTGCCCTTCTCTGTCTCTCCCTGCCCTTCTCTGCCTCTCTCTGCCCTTCTCTGCCTCCTCTTGCCCTTCTCGGTCTCTCCCTGCCCTTTTCTGCCTCTCCCTGCCCCTCCTTGCCTCTCCCTGCCCTTCTCGGCCTCTCCGTACCCTTCTCTGCTTCTACCTATCTCTTTCTCTACTATGTGTGTGTGTTCAGTTCACAGATCAGGGGTTGAATGGCGAGCTGACGGTGCTATCCTTCATATATACTAAAGGAGGAGACATCACCTGAGGTGACTAGCAACTGTTTGGCCGGATGCAAGGGATCATGGATAATCCCTTCCTTGCACCTGCACTTTTGATGTAGTGTACAATGTGCGGCTGCCATCTCTATGAACTTGTTCTAAACTTTTTAGAAAGTTCGGTGTTAACCCAAATTTTCTTCAAAGTTTAGAATGAATCTCTGTTCTGTTCACCCATCTCTACCTGTGAGCTTTGTTTTTTTCTCTGTGAAACCATATGCTCAAAGGCTAAACTGGACAGTCACTGGGACAGTGACAGAAAGGGTTGGCCTGTTTCTATCTAAACTCTTCCAAACAATTCCAGCAAGTCTTGATGGGTGCCCTATAACAAGGCTTTTGGTTGCTGTCTCCTGAATCACCTTCTCTTCATACAATAACGCTCTTTAACAATACCAATCAAAGTAAAGTACAGTAAGCAAAATCCTTTATGTACATTGGAAGATGAAACAAGACTACAATGTACATATAAATAATGGAATTTTCCTTTAACTAGCTGAATAGACTGAGCAGAGTGTGAGACTGAAGTCATTTGGGGCACTGGTGGAAATACAATAATGAAGTAAAGCAGTCAGGTCCGACTGCACCATGTAAGCAGTGAAGCAGGGACTAATAGCAGCTACAGGCAGTACAGATGACTTGATGTACTGCGGAGAGCCTGCACCATGTTTAATTAAACCAGTGCATGTGAGGTTATCTAAGGTGAAGACATTATCTGGGCACCTTCAAGGAGGATGAACACTGTCTTATTAATCAAGTTAAAGAGAATTTAATTCTCACTATAAGATTATTCTGCTGCTCGTAAGTTACTGTTTTCCCCTATTCTAGTAAGGCTGGGTTCACACTACATTTTTGCAATCTGTTTTTTTCAACCGTTTTAGCAAAAAACGGATGGAAAAAAGGATGGAAAACGGATGCAATTATGTGCATCCATTTTGATTCGTTTTGCCATTGACTTACATTTCAAAAAAAGAATAGGTCAAAACGCATCTGTTTTTTTTAAATCAAGACAAAATTGAAGTCAAGTACGTTTTTATGTAAGTAAAAAAAAAAACAGATTTGTTTTGATCCCTTTTTTCATTGACTTCCTATATTGAAAAAATGGATCAAAACAAATCTTTTTTTTTTTTTAACTTACACAAAAAGGTACTTGACCTTAATTTTGTGTTGGTTTAAAAAAAAAAAACAGATGCGTTTTGACCTATTCTTTTTTTTTTTTTTTATAATGGAAGTCAATAAAAAAAGGGATCAAAACGGATGCACACAATTGCATCTATTTTTCCATCTGTTTTTCCATCATTTTTTTGCAAAAACTGATAAAAAAAAGGATTGCAAAAACGCAGTGTGAACCCAGTGGGACCCCGCTATGTGACGTCGCTTGCTAGGCTTCTATTGGCCGAGCAAGCAATGTCACATAGCGGGGCCGAGCAAGGGACAGAACTAGAGACGGGCCAAGGGCAAGCTGAACAGGGGACGGACAGCCCAGCCAGCCTAGCCAGCCCCCGCGTTGACACAAAATGGCCACCAGGCCAGTGGGTCTACGCGCCAAAGAAAAAATGTCAAATCCAGCACTTCTGGCGGGGGGTGGGACAAGCGAAAAAGAGTGGAAGACGACCGGACAGGTAATAGCACCACATGACAAAGTTATATAACTTTGTCATGTGGTGCTAGATTCATATAAAAGCTTATCGCTGCACTAGCCCTTTAAAGCCTTAAAACCCCTTTAACTCTACAGTTATTGGAGGGAATTTTTCCCTTGTGTCTATCCTTGCACCATTTTGCTTTAAATTGGTTCTCCAGGCTTAGAAAAACATGGCCACTTTCTTCTTGGGTGCAGGTTTTGCAGCTCTGTTACAGTGATGTGAATAAAATAAATTTAAAATATTAAGAACTGGAAAATCACACTTGTTGACTCTGTTGTGAAACTATCTTTAATATTAACATTTTTCCCATTGAAATGAACAAAATTCACAGGCTGTATAAAAACTTTCTATAATTAAAGAAGCACTTTCGGGAGAAAAAAATGTAAGAAATCAACAGGGTTCGTGATCGCAAACAGTTTTGCAATATACTTTATTTATTAAAAAATTTTCTATGTTTAAAGGGGAAGTATGAGCAGGTTAGACTAATCTAACCAGTTGATGGCCCCCTATAGCGCGGGGAACACTAGTGAGGAGCAAGCAGGCAGTGCACCTGGCCAAAGATTACACTGACTAACAGCGCAGAACCTGCGCGAAGGAGGAAGGTAAGAGACATACCCTCTGTGCAAACCTGTTAAAAAATACCAGTTTGGCTGCATGTATAATGTTGATTTAGACATAGAAAACTAAAAAAAAACCTATTTGCAGCAGCGCCTTTTGAAATGTGTATATGTATATGTTCCATCATTGTGCGGATATACTGTAAATATTTAACCATCTTTTGTTCTGTAGTCATATCTTTTCCTCTTATCTGCACAACAATGCACTTTAGCTATTGTACTTGTTTATGTTTTATTGTATTCTATGTAACAATGCCTATAACTGCTCTATGTATCTTGGCCAAGTAATCTCTATAATGTTCTGCTCCTCACTTTACATTTCGTGCAATAATATGAAAACTGATAGATATAACACAGCTTTTGTGCAAATTCCAGTAACATAGCAAAATGTAGTTAGACACACACTTAAATTAATATTAATGGCCTATCCGAAGGATAACCCATCAATTTTTAACATCTGGATAATGCCTTTACCAGGCCCATTCAGCTCAGCCTTATTTAATCCTATGGGCTTCCTAGATGGGTAATTGTGCCTTACTCTATGCACGAATGGTTGGTTGAGAATGCTGGCTTGTATATGCATTAGAAGCCTGACAACAAAACACTAATGTATATGGCCAGCAGCCAAAGCTTAGTGCCAGAATAAAATGACTGATAAAACTTATAACATGACTGCAGTCATTGTTCTGTGTGATGCCCCCTTTGGGTCCAAATTACATCTTCCTGTCTGCATCTGTCAATCAAATAATATCATATATTACTCAGAGTTTTGTCTCCTGGCGAATAGAGCTACAGTATAGTGGTCACCAATGCTATTTATATAGAGGCCTGGAAGAGAACCTTAACAATTGGCTTAAAGGGGTTTTCCATTCATTAAAAAATGTTTTAATATGGCACGAGCGCTTTCAAAATAAAAAAGAATCTCCCAATACCTGCTGCTCCCCACTACTCCCCACTTCCAATAATCATTTATTTGAGCAGAAAGTGCTTGATCACCGGATATCTGGCCAATGATTGGCTGAGCTTGCTTTTTCTGCATGAATAAAAAATCAGCAGCAGTGGGGACCGGGTGACGTTGGAGCGGCAGCTGCAGGGATCAGGGAGGTGAGTATGCTGCCTTCTTTATTTTGAAAGGACTCACACTCCATATAATATATACATTTCTTATGTCCCTTTAAGCCAATAGGGGAAGATTTATCAAACATGGTGTAAAGTGAAACTGTCTCAGTTGCCCCTAGCAACCAATCATATTCCACCTTTCATTTTTCAAAGAGTCTGTGAGGAAAGAAAGCTGGAATCTGATTGGTTGCTAGGGGCAACTGAGACAGTTTCACTTTACACCATGTTTGATAAATCTCCCCCATAGTGTTTTCCCCTGATCTCCTTAAAGCCCAGTTTAAGTGCCATCTAAATGTAGTTGCCAGTGATTGCTCTATTTAAGTCTATTACCTGGGCAGTGGTCTTCACTTTGTATTATTCTATTATTTATTTATTACAAGCACTTATAACTCATTCACCAAATACACAAGAGTCTTAAATAATGAAAGACCCAGACAAAAAAAATCTTTTACTCACAATCATTAACAAGGTGAGTGAGTCAAAAGTTCATAAGGTCATCTTACATAAAGATCTATAAAAGATTGTGTGGACAAGAACTAAGGATATTTCTTCTATACATCACAACAATCTATAGGATTAGCACCGCACAGTGACTGTGGACCCAACACACTTCACAAAGTTAAGGATTGCAGTGTTACATGCCAGCTTTTCTACTTATTTTACTAACTGCGTAAACCTCCAGGACCCAATAGTGACAGTGAATGCATGCTGCAAGACTGAAGAATTTTTACTGCCCGACTACTTTTTTCTTACCCCTCCCCATAGTAATTAAGGAGATCTGGAAGAACCGGGACAAAATCTGACTGACCCAGCACTTCAGTCTCTTTACAGTATTCCCATGCTGCACAGAGTGCAGGTGAATGGAATGGTGTCAACTCATGTGACAGAAGAGGATGGCAAGAAGCAAGTATGTCACATATTTATTAGCCTTTATAGATATAGCAGGGGGTATATTTGAAGACAATGAGGCAGTAGAAGACAAACTAAGCAAAATGTTTAATAAAGACCTGTAGAGAACATTTTTATTTCCATCATAATAAGTATAAACCAAGAATTAAAAAAATGCTTTCAATGGTGTCCATAGCCTTTACCCTAAATTAATAAATGTACAATACTTCAAATACATATTCTTGTGATCAAAGTCCCAAAGTACAAAGAGAAGAAGAATTGAACTGCTGGGGGATAAGGGAGAAGTGAGTGACTGGAAATTATGATTTGTAGCAATTTAGGTCAGAAGAGGAAATCTTCCTTTTGTGTTCAGTGACTGCAGAGATTTCTGGATCTTTTTGTTAGAACACATCACCTGGTACTTGCCACCAGGACTCACAGCTTGTTGTGTGATTTACAGGCATCATAAAAAGGAGACCATTATGTGCTTCTCTTACTGTTACCTGTTTCTTATAAGAGAAGTGTCTCAATAATTTACAAATGAGAATTTTAAGTCAAAGACTGGACTGAAGGAGATAATAAATATTCTCCGAGAATATCAATATTGTGATGAATGGAGACATTCTGCTGCTTTTCTACACTGCAAAACTGTTCATTAATGGTACGTGGGAGACACAAACAGGGCTGGCCCTGGGTTATATGGCTCCCTGGGCAGAAGTATACTTTGATGTGGATCCCAGAGATCTAGGTCAGGTTTATACTTTCCACTGTGTATCTTTTTACTTAGCCACTTAATGCAAAATAATGTGCATATATAGCAAGCAATCATATGGTGTGACTACTAGAGATGAGTGAACCGGGTTCGGGTTCGAGTCCATCCGAACCCGAACGATCGGCATTTGATTAGTGGGGGCTGCTGAACTTGGATAAAGCTCTAAGGTTGTCTGTAAAACATGGATACAACCAATGACTATATCCATGATTTCCACATAGCCTTAGGGCTTTATCCAACTTCAGCAGCCACCGCTAATCAAATGCCGAAAGTCCGGGTTCGGATGGACTAGAGCATGCTCGAGGTTCGCTCTTCTCTAGTGACTACACAATCACTTTAAAGGGGCACTCCGTTTTTTTATTTTTTTGTTTCCCGGCTGAAGGTTCTCCCTTTATACTCACCCATGAAGATCGCTTTCCTGCAGCGTGGTGTAATTCTGGTGCAACGGGGCCATTCAAATCCCACTGGTGCCCATACGATCTCTTCTCCGGCCGTCCTGCATCTAAAGAGACTGGAAATCAGTGTATTCAATGCATCTCTATGAGAGTGTTCTCATAGAGATGCATTGAAGACACTGACTTCTAGTTTTCCAAAGCCTTGAGGAAAGAAGAGGGGTCAGAAGAGATGTGACAAACAGTGTCACATCACCGGAAAATCTCCGCAGGAAAGTATGGGCGAGTATACCGGGGAACCTGCAACTCCATACTTTAAAACAAAGTGATACTTGCCAGAAATCCAGGTCCAGATCCAGCTTTTTAGTCTAAATGCAGCAAATTCCGGGCAGTACAGAGTGTTATGGCTCAATGTGTCCATCAATTAAATGACTGCCTTCTTTGTGAGTACTCAGATGACCGGGACTTCCTGAGTTTTATCTCTTTTTTTCAATCAGCACAATACTATAAAGCTGCCTTCTGGGGACTGGACCTGGATACAAGTAAGTATAACTTTGATAACTAGAAAAAAAATAATG